>NC_142656.1:47068333-47230000 GCF_055504915.1 Nelumbo nucifera | reverse complement strand
CTCTGTTGGGACACAAACTAAAGAAATACAAGTGTACAAGAAAAGGCCACGACAGCCTTTAAAGATTGTAACTAACAGCCAACCACTAGATCAAAGATTGTAACAAACTAGACAAGTGGAGAGGCTGGTACAACAGAACTGTAACAGCTGTATAACAGCAGTGTATAAATAACAACAGGCTATAATCGAATGGGATTATTGAATTGGGAATACAACCTCTCTTCCTTTCTCTCTCTCTCTCTCTCTCTCTCATTCTGGAGGTAGGCTCCCTCGAAAGAGTCCCTGAGTTAGGCAGTTCCTAAAAAGTTGGTATCAGAGCCAATTCAGAGCCAAAATGCCAAGCACAAGATCATCAGCAATGGAGAACAGAGTCGATTACATGGAAGGAGAAATGCAAAGAATATCAGCCGATGTCAAAGAAATCAAAGAAAGCTTTGCATCCTTGCTGGAAAGACTGGCACAGGCACCACCGGCGCAAATTCAGGAAGAACGCAGTGACACCAGTCATCGAAGTGGATCAAGAACCGCAAGAATCGAGTTTCCCATCTTCACAGGAGGAGATCCCACTTCCTGGCTTCTGTGAACAGAAAGATACTTCGATTACCATGACACACAAGGCCCTGATCGTGTTCCACTAGCCTCTGCACACCTGGAAGGAGAGGCGATCATCTGGTACCAATGGTACCGGCGACGACACCCAAGGGCCACATGGACCAACTTCACCGACGCCTTAACCATGCAATTTGGGGTCTCAGCCTTTGAGAATTATGACGAAAGCCTCGCTAAGCTACGACAGACCAGCTCCGTCCAAGATTATCAGATGGTGTTTGAAAGATTGGCAGTGCGCGTGCAAGGCTGGCCAGAAAACGCGCTCGTCGGCAGTTTTGTGGGAGGACTTAAGGAGGAATTGCGGCTGGAGGTAAAAGCCATGCAGCCCACCACCGTTCTTGAAGCAGCAGCAATAGCCCGATTACATGAAGACAAAATAAACCGGGCAAGAAGGATCAGCCGACCCCTGGGAGCTGCGATCAGACCTGGTGTAACCAACCAAGAACCTGGAATCTTGGGTAAACCAGAGCCCAGATCAGGAGTAGGAATCACAGGCAAGGATGCCAGCTCTGGTTCATGCCCCGGCTCAGCCAAGAGGTTAACCTGGGCTGAGATGCAAGCCCGACGAGAAAAGGGCCTTTGCTACGCATGTGGAGACAAGTTCGGGCCGGGCCATCGCTGTAAGGTCCTGCAAGTTTTCTTCCTGCAACCTGAAACTGAATATGTCGAGCAATCAGCCGACATTGAGGGGCCAAGGGATGACCAAGAATGGGTACAAGGGGCAAAGGAATACCCGGAAGTATCCCTGCAAGCCTTGACCGGTCTTGCTTCTTCTCAAACGATGCGAGTAACCGGACTGATATAGGGGTGCCATGTATCGGTTCTGATAGACAGTGGCAGCACCCTCAATTTCATCACCCAAACCTTGGTCAGGCAACTAGGGGTTCCAATCCAACCATGTGCAGCCTTTTGGGTGCACGTAGCTAATGGGAGCAACCAGGAATGTGACAGTACATGCACAGAATTAAAGATAAGGATACAAGGACATGAGTTCGAGGTGGATCTACACCCCCTGGAAATCAGTGGAGCAGATGTCGTTCTCGGAGTCCAATGGTTAAGGCAACTAGGGCCGGTGATATGTGATTGGGCCCGCCTCACCATGGATTTCCAAATGGACAGCTCACAGGTACATATTCAAGGGCAACAATCTAAGGGCCCAGGACCTATCAGCCTCACCTCCCTAAGGAAGCAAGCAGCAGACC
Organism: Nelumbo nucifera; assembly: GCF_055504915.1. NCBI lineage: Eukaryota > Viridiplantae > Streptophyta > Magnoliopsida > Proteales > Nelumbonaceae > Nelumbo > Nelumbo nucifera. The sequence continues at coordinate 47,228,189 of NC_142656.1, read as the reverse complement.
CAGCCCACATTGTTTTAATGCAGATAGACTCCCACACAAATGGCCCCATTCTAGCCCAAGACAGCAGATCCGAAGAGGGCCGCACACAACTACAGCAACTCCTTCAGAAGTTCTCAATGATCTTCCAAGAACCTAAGGAACTACCACCAAAGCGTGCCCATGACCATCACATCCCCTTGCTGCCCGGGGCTGCACCTACAAATGTAAGGCCCTATCGTTACCCCTATTTTCAGAAACTGGAAATTGAGAGGCAAGTGCAAGAGATGCTTGATAGAAAAATCATACAACCCAGCCAAAGCCCATTTTCCTCGCCAGTATTACTTGTGAAAAAGAAGGATGGGACGTGGCGGTTTTGCATAGACTATAGGGCCCTGAACAATATCACTGTGAAGGATCGGTTTCCGATACCAGTAATCGATGAACTACTGGATGAACTTGGCAGGGCCACCATATTCTCTAAACTAGACTTGAGATCGGGATATCATCAAATTTGGGTCCATGAAGGAGACATCCACAAGACTGCCTTTCGTACACACGAAGGGCATTATGAATTCCTAGTTATGCCGTTTGGGCTGACCAATGCACCAGCTACATTCCAGGCCCTTATGAAAGACATATTTCGACCCCATTTGCGCAAATTTATACTTGTATTTTTTGATGACATACTTGTATATAGCGCTACATGGGACGAACACCTAATACATCTACAAATCACCTTGGAATTGTTAAGGACTCAAGCTCCTTGCAAAGGAGTCAAAGTGCGCATTTGGACAAACACAAGTACATTATTTGGGGCACGTGGTCGAGAACGGCAGGGTAGCAGCAGACCCGGAAAAGATCTCAAGCATGACAAATTGGCCCCGACCTCAAAATGTTAAGGAGTTACGAGGCTTCTTGGGATTAACAGGATACTACCGGCGATTCATTAGAGGGTATGGACTGATCGCTGCTCCCTTGACCAGTTTGCTTAAGAAAGATGGGTTCTGCTGGACTAAGGAGGCCCAACAGGCCTTCAAGACACTCAAGACAACTGTCTCCTCCCCGCCAACGCTCGCACTTCTCGACTTCTCAAAGGACTTCATCATTGAATGTGATGCATCAAGCCAAGGAGTGGGTGCAATCCTCATGCAAGAAGAAAGACCATTAGCATTTTTCAGCAAGGCAATGACCGCACAAAAATGGGACAAATCAGTATATGAACGCGAATTGATAGCAATTGTTCTTGCAGTTCAGAGATGGCGTCCCTACCTCCTGGGAAGGAGATTCATCATACGAACTGACCACCAGAGCCTGAAATTTCTGTTGGAACAGTCCGTACTCTCCCCGGAACAGCAGCGATGGATAGCCAAATTACTTGGCTACGATTATGTCATTAAATACAAGGCCGGGCACACTAACAAGGTGGCAGATGCATTGTCACGCCAGCCACAACTGTTCCCATTACTTCTCACGGGCCCTACATATTCCATCATGGGACAGCTAAGGGAGGAAGCTGAAAGGCACCCACAACTATGCAAGCTGCGCGCAGAGATCCAAGAAGAGCCTACTAGCCACCCAGGGTACACAATGGAAAACAACTTGCTACTATATAAACGCCGAATGGTGATACCACAGGATTCAGCCCATATTCAGCAGCTCCTGGAATTGTTCCACTCATCCCCAGCAGGAGAGCACTCAGGGATCCTACGCAGTTACAAGAGACTAGCCACCCAATTCCATTGGAAAGGCATGAGAAAATCGGTCCAAAAATTCATAGCCGAATGCGTCATTTGCTAGAAAAATAAGGCGGATACCCAGTCTCCAGTGGGACTGCTACAACCACTCCCAATCCCAACACAAGTATGGGCAGATATATCCATGGACTTTATAACGGGACTCCCCCTTTCCTATGGCAAGTCTGCCATTCTCGTAGCAGTTGATAGATTCACCAAATACGGCCATTTTCTCCCTCTACCCCACCCCTTCACAGCCTCCATGGTTGCTGAAATTTTTACTAAGGAGGTGGCACGACTGCATGGTACCCCCAACTCTATTGTCTCCGACCGCGACCCTATCTTTATGAGTCAATTCTGGGCAGAACTTTTTCGACTACAAGGAGTGCAACTCTTAAAATCGACCAGCTACCACCCTCAAACAGATGGACAGACTAAAGTGGTCAACCGGAGTTTGGAAACCTACCTAAGGTGCTATGCAGGGGAAAGGCCCCGCCAGTGGCTCAAGTGGCTTCATTGGGCAGAATGGTGGTACAATACCACATATCACAGTGCAGCCGGAATGACTCCCTTCCGGGCTCTATATGGTCGGGACCCAGCTCCCCTACTTCCCTATGAGAAGGGGTCTACAGCAGTAGCCGCAGTAGAAGACCAACTCCTCCAACGAGATAGGGTGTTACAAGATCTCAAATCCCACCTCCAGCAAGCCCAACAATGGATGGCGGACTCCTACAACAAAAGACATAGACCTGCCCAGTACCAAGTCGGGGAGCAAGTCTTCCTTAAATTACAACCATACAAGCAGGTTTCAGTAGCAGGCCACCGGTGGAACAAACTGAGCCCGAGGTACTTCGGCCCATTTCGGATTGTGGAGCGCATCGGATCAGTGGCATACAGGCTGGACCTCCCAACAACATCAAAATTACACCCTGTATTCCATGTATCCCTATTAAAGAAATGGCCAAAAACAGGAGCAATAACAACAACCACCCTCCCATCATTCTCGGAAGAGGGCCAAGTTCAAACTGAGCCCACTCAGATAACAGATTTCAGGTGGATACGCAAAGGGAATCACATCGAACCAGAAGCCTTGGTGGTATGGTCAGGCCTCCCAATTGAGGATGCAACTTGGGAACCTTACTTGGAGTTACAGAACAGATTCCCACATCTTGACCTTGAGGACAAGGTCGAATTTAAGGGGGGAGGGACTGTTGGGACACAAACTAAAGATATACAAGTGTACAAGAAAAGGCCACGACAGCCTTTAAAAAAAGATTGTAACTAACAGCCAACCACTAGATCAAAGATTGTAACAAACTAGACAAGTGGACTGACAAGTGGAGAGGCTGGTACAACAGAACTGTAACAGCTGTATAACAGCAGTGTATAAATAACAACAGGCTATATCGAATGGGATTATTGAATTGGGAATACAACCTCTCTCTCTCTCTCTCTCTGGAGGTAGGCTCCCTCGAAAGAGTCCCTGAGTTAGGCAGTTCATAAAACTCTCCTTTCAGCAGTGGTAGGCCAGCTAGCAGTAAGCAGAAAGCCCATTTGTTTAACACTGGGCTAGGCCTTGGTGCAATAAGGATGGATTCAGTTGAATTTGGTAATAAGGTAGACCCAGCTGAGCGTAGCAAAAAGGATTTAAGTGGACCAGGCCCACTATTTTTTTAAAGAACCGAGAATGAGCTCAAAGGATATTAACAAAGAGGTTGTCAATGGGTTGGGCCCATTATTAAATAGGGTAAAATACAAAACCTCTCCTGAAGTTTCTGATAATTATAAAAATCTCCCCTATAGTTTCACTTTAACAAAAACCTCCCTTGAACTTTTAAAGAACTCGACAAAAACCTCGCTTCTGTCACTGACCCAGATGGAAAATGTTAGACCGATGCATCAATTTCTTTCAAATATCTATTTTACCCTTTTGAAAATTAATTTACATATATTTTTATTGAAATACCCATGTTTGAAAATCAACAAAAAAAAATCTCCCTACACTTGGTAGAGCAACAGCCGTCCCAGCAATCTAGTGTTAATGATGTTCCCCTTGATCCACTCTCTCCTAAGTCTTCCTCTAATCCTGATTGAAAGTCAATTCGCCGCAAGTCGTCTATTTCTCTTCCGTAAGAGTTGATACGAAAGAGAAGCTTGGCTTTGGAATCTTAGACAGAGAAGCCGTTGCCAATGAAGAAAAGAGATGTCTTGAGCACCGTAAGCTGGGTTTCCTCTTGGTAGTAGAAATCCTCTCGAACCAGAAATCCTCTCCTGCAGTGGAAGAATAGGAAGAAAAGATTGAAACTTGGGGCTAGGAGTTGAGGGAGTGCGATGCCAAATGCAACTTATGTAGGAATCATCACTTGTGGCCTTATATTAATACTTAATGTCCATGCTGACACTCCCAGCGCTTTGACAAACCTCTTTGTCTCTGTCTCTCTCCCCATCCCTTCCACGTTTCAGTTCAAATATCCGAGGCTACTTTATGCTTCGTCTGGAATAGACAGAACTGTCCATCAAATGGGGACCAACTCATTTCCATCAAAAATTCCTCCTCACTGGAACTGATTCAACTGACTACTGAGTAGTAAAATCAATTTCCAGAGAAAACGAGCAAGGAAGCAAATTGATTTTCTCATGCAATTCGATCCATTACACATGTGGTATATGATCCACTACCAGCTTGCTGCTTCGTGTAAAACAAGCACCAACATTCATTATCTAGACAATAGAGAAAAAAGTTTTGGTAAAGCTAGAGAAAAAGCTCATCAAGTTCATAAACTCATCACCGCACCGATCAGGATAATCCATTTCTAGGATAAACCGAGTGGAAAAGTGAGAATTTTAACTTAATGAAAAAGTGCAGATTCCTTATTTTCTATTGGTCACCGTTAAAGGTAGAAGTGGAATCCCAAGTTTAATTTAACGGAAATTCAAAAAGGGTAAAAACCAAAGGTTTCAACGTATTTGAAATACTTAATACGGATGAGAGATGAAATCATATCAGAAATCCTTCTTTTTGAGTTTTGAGTAGAACATAGATATTTGTGGATGGATTTCTATTTTCAACTTTTCATTTGGGCAGCTTGATCCAAAATTATAGTTCATACTGTTTACTTTCTACATGGGAATCTAGTTGAAATTCCTACTATGATGGAACGCACTACCACCCCCTTTACCTTTTCATCTGAAAGTGAAAACCATAATAAAGCAACAACACCGACAAACACTAACAACTGGAGCAATCTGTGTAAAGGGCAAAACTTGAACTTGGTTAACTGGTATGCAGTAAAGAGCCCATGAATCCCAACCACCTCACCCATCCTCACAAATCGGACAAAAGCCAGGTTTAGGAGTTGCGAAAGCGGATTCGTGAACTGGAAGTAACCATTTTGGTCACAGGTGGCAGGATTGAGACGTTGATAGGAAGTTTTTTTTGTCGATTTTCATATAGGGATATTTCAATAAAATATATATATTAATTTATAAAAGGGTAAAATGGGTATTTGAAAGAAATTGATGCATCAGCCTAACATTTTTCGTTGGGGTCAATGATGGAAGGGAGGTTTTTGTCAAATTCTTTAAAAGTTGAAAGGAGGTTTTTGTTAAAATGAAACTATAGAGGAGCTATTTGAAAGAAATTGATGCATCGGCCTAACATTTTTCGTTGGGGTCAATGATGGAAGGGAGGTTTTTGTCAAATTCTTTAAAAGTTGAAAGGAAGTTTTTGTTAAAGTGAAACTATAGAGGAGGGTTTTATGATTGTCAAAAACTTCAGGGGAGGTTTTTGTATTTTACCCTATTAAATAAAAGGGTGAGGCCATGTGACTCTTTAAGAGATCATGTGGTAGGTATTAAGGGGTCGATGATAGACGAAATGTTGGGTCTATCATCATCCCCATCTCATTTGTTGCCTTGGTCCAAGGACCAAGGGTGGGAAACCTCTCTATGTTGGGTGAAGGCAACTTCTCAGTCAATGAAGAGGAGTTCGACTCAAATGATAATGAAACTTCAAGTTTGGGCATTATATGTTTGGGAAGGTCCGCAAGCTTTCAAGAGAATAAAAGTTTTGACACAGAGGAGCTATTTTTAAAGGATGAGAAAGTGAGACCTAAAAAAACTGTTCCAATAGTCTCTAAATATGGAGGTTGAAAGGGAAGCAGACCCGGTCGGTAGTGGTAATGCACACTGCCCCTAGGGATCAAATTCTATCCCGATTGTGCAACAAGTGCAAGGTGTCCCGTCAATAGTCTCCAGCTCCCCTTCTACACAAAGCAAAGGAAATACAGTAAAGGATCTTTCTTTTAGACTGAACCAATCGTTTCTGCCTCAGGTGCTTCCTCTGATTCCCAATTTGGTACAAAATGGTTTTTTCTTGGGCCAAGTGCTCAGCAGCCTAGCTGTCTTGCTGAAACCTTCTCTCCAAGTACACGTGTCAATTAGTTTAAGGCTATTGATGAGTTTTTTTGTGGATGTAACAGATACACTCCAGCCCCAACCTTGATCTGCAGGCATCCAAGAGGAGATTGTAAGGGGTTTGGAAGTTCGAATTGATGTAGGGGACCTTGGAGAGATAATTAGGGAATTGGTGTGTGAATCCTTTGAGAGAAGGAAGAAAAAAGAAAAACAATTGTAGAGCTACTGGGAAAACAGGAAGGAGGTCAGGAGGAAAGGGACTTAATAGGGGAGCTTAGAGAGAAGGGAGGGAAACCTTTGGTTGAATTAGTAGGGTAGCTGGGTCTGAAGGTGAAACAGTTGAAGGATGTTGAAGTTTATTCCAAAAAGAAGTGGGAGAAGGAAGCTCAAAGGAAGGAATAGATGACTGAGGTAGAGAGGTTGAAATCTGATTTAGCAAAGGATCTAGAGTTTAGTGCAAGGGGGGAAAGAATGAAAGGCCAGAAGTTGAGGGAAAGGTGGGTTAAGAGCGGTCTTGATGTAATTTGACATGAAGATAATTAGTTAAAATGTTAGGGGGTTGGGCAGTGCTAGGAAGAGGTGAGCAAAAAAGGATATTCTTAAGAAGGAGAATCCTGATAATAGTAATGCTACAAGAAACAAAAGTGGCAGAATGGATAGAAGATGGATGAGAAGCGTTTGGGGCTATTACTCTAGAGGTATAGACTGGTTCTTTGTACCGTGTGGGGTGCTTTTAGGGGCATAGTAACAATTTGGAGGACTGAGGTGGTGGAGCCCTTGGAAGAACTAATAGGTTGGTTCTTGCTCTCCCTAAAATTCAAGAATTCAGGTGATGGCTTTACTTGGGTGCTGACGAATATCTATGGTCCCAATAGATATAGAGAGAGAGGTGAAATGTGGGAGGAGCTTTTTGATATTAGGGGATTGTGGAATGGGCCTTGGTGCTTAGGTGGAGACTTTAATGTGACCAGGTTTACTAAGGAGACAAACCACTGATTTGATCACTAATCATATTCTCTTTGATAAGAGACAAGTAAAAAGACTTCACCAAGAACTTTCCATTTCTACACTCCTTCCACTCCATAACAAGCCATCTTCATTAGCGTAGAAATTTTGGTTTGTTCTAGCTTGTCCAGTAGTAGAATACACTCCACCTCTTGATCAAGCAGGGGTCTTCTGAAATTGGGACTCCAAACCACCTGATCACCTCTGATTCATAACAGTGGGCAATCGATACCTGTTCCTCAGCCGGCCTATACAATCTTGGGCAAATATCGCACAGCTTCCCAGCCCCACTCCAATCATCCTCCCAAAATTTCACTCTGGACCCATCCTCCACATTATACAACCATGAATGCTAATAATCACCTTATGCAACAACCTATCTTGTTCCAAAGGCAACTTCCACAACCATTTTCCCAACAATGCTAGGTTCCTATATATCAAATTATCAATCTCCAATCTTCTTTTCTCCCCACTCCTGCATACCAAATCCCATTTCAAAAGATTATAGGCCTATTAGTATGGTGACAAGCATCTATAAAATTCTGGCTAAAGTGCTCTCGTTGAGGATCAAAACAGTCCTCCCTTCTATCATTAGTGAAACCCAGGGGGCTTTCATTCAAGGGCGACAAATAACATATCAGATATTAATTGCAAATGAATGTGTGGAGGAAATGAAAAAGTCTAGTAAGAGAGGTTTCATTTGTAAATTGGATCTTGAAAAGGCCTATGATTTGGTGGACTGGAAGTTTCTATTAGAGGTTATGCAAAACTATGGATTTGGGGACAAGTGGTGTAGTTGGATTTTTTGGTGTATCAGTACTTGTCACTACTCTATTCTAGTAAATGGTATGGTGAGGGACTTTTTTCCAGCTTGCAGGGGTGTCAAGCAAGGGGATCCACTCTCACCCTTCCTTTTTACCATAGTAGCTGATGTGATTAGTAGGACCATTACTAAGGCTGACAATGAAGATGCCATTAGGGGTTGGAGAATAGGGAGACACCAAGTCCCCGTCACCCACCTTCAGTTTGCAGATGACCTAATGATCTTTTGTGAAGGAGGTTTTAGCGAAAAGGTAGCAAACCTAAAGGAGCTAATCAAAGGATTTAAAAGTATTTCTAATTTGAGAACAAATTTGGAAAAAAGCTACATAGCGGGTATAAATTTGGAGGTAGGGGAGGTCGAGGCTATTGCGGAGTGTCTTGAGTGTTCCACCTCTGCTTGGCCTATGTCATATTTAGGGCTTCCTTTAGGGGCAAATCCTAGGGAGAGTAGATTTTGGACCCCAGTGATAGAAAAGTTTGAGAAGAGATTAGCCTCATGGAAGAGGAATTATATCTCTTTAGAAGGGAGAATTACCCTAATAAGAGCTACCTTGGCTAACTTACCTACCTATTTTTTGTCTGTTTTTAGGATACCAGTTAGGGAAGCTAGGAAACTGGAGAAGTTGATTAGAGATTTCTTATGGGAGTCGGGACAAGAAAAAAAGGATCACTTGGTTAATTGGGAAATTGTGTGCAAAAGTAAAGAAGAGGGGGGTTTGAGACTTGGGAGGATAACTAGAAAAAATCAAGCTCTGTTAGGGAAATGGTTGTGGTGATGGCCATTGGAAAGAGAGAGATTGTGGCATGAGGTGGTGGGAAGCATTCATGGGAGGTCAGAGAATGGATGGGATGTTGGTGTATCAAGGCAAGCTAACCTAGCAGCACCTTGGAAGACTATTCACAACACCCTTCCTCAATTCCTCAATTTTATCAGGTATGAAGTTTGTTCTGGCAACTCTGTCCTTTTTTGGGAGAGTATTTGGGTAGGAGACACACCTTTAAAGGATTTGTTCCCTTCGCTATTTTCTATTTCTTTGTACAAAAAAGAGGTGGTCTCAAAATTTGTCTCACCTTTGGGAACACCCTTAGAACCTAGTTGGGATTTTGGGTTTCGTAGAGGACTTAGGGATGATGAAATTGATTCTCTTTCTATTTTGCTTGGTTGTCTTAATCAGGTTTGTTTGGATCCCTCCAAACCAGATAAGAGGGTTTGGACTCCTAGGCCCAATGGAACCTTCACTTGTGCTTCTTTCTTCAAGTCCATCTCTCAACTTTCTACTCACCAACCCTTTCCGTTAAAATAAATTCGGGAAGTATTCCATGGGAAAGTAAACACTCTAGATAACCTACAAAAGAGAAGACCTTTCCTATGTATTTCTCCTAATTGGTGTATCCTCTGCAGAGCTCACGGTGAGGATTGTTACCACCTATTAATATCTTGTCCCTTTTCTGCAGACCTTTGGGCTTGGCTACTTTCGTTGTTTGGGGGTAGTTGGAGTCTATCAGCAGAAGTTCACATGCTCTTCAACCATTCTACCTTTTATTGGCCTACAACAATAGGGAGAATTATGTGGAGATGTGCTCGTGCTGCCTTGATTTGGACTCTTTGGGAAGAAAGGAATATTAGAATTTTTCAAGAAAAGGAAAGGAGCAGTCAGGATTTGAAAGACTGTGTGTTAAACAGGGCAATACCTTGGATGAAGACCTTGGAAATCTTTCATCAATTCTCCTTTAATGACCTTTGGAGAAATTGGTCAACAATAGCGAGGTGTTCATCTCTAAAGGACAAATCAATTACAAATTGGTCTCCTCCATCCGAAGGCTCACTAAAGTTGAACTTTGATGGAAGTAGCATGGGTAATCTAGGATTATCCGAAATGGGGGGTGCTTTGAGAAATGAGAAGGGAGAGATTTTGTTGCTCTACTCAGGTCCCTTGGGAATTGGGGACTCCATCAGGGCAGAATTTTTAGCTGTTGTACAAGGGGTGCAATTTGCAAACCAGCTGGGGGTACAACACCTAATAATTGAGGGGGATTCCAAAGTGGTGGTGGGTTGGTTGAAAAATCCTGAAGAGGCTATGTGGCGTTACAAGAATGAAATGAAGAAATTTAGTTGGTTGACAAGGAATATGTTGGTCACTATACAATGGGTGGGGAGATCAGCAAATACTTTGTCAGATGTGTTAGCTAAGCAAGGGGTAAATAGGGAAGAATTATTTTGGGCTCAGTTGTGATTCTTGCTTTTCTTTCCTAGTTTACCGGTAAGATTCAAGGAGGGGCTGCAGCTCGCGCCTCTCGCTGGGATGTTGTATGAACTCACTCTAAATTTGCTTATGAATTAATAAATTTATTATCATTCATCAAAAAAAAGATGATCCTTTCCTTTTTTTCTCAGCTCCCACAAGAACGCAAAATTCTTGGTAGAAGGCCATAGAGAAAGAACCAATCAGGCCCCAGTGCCTTTAAACTGTCTATTAAGAACACTGCCTCTTTTATCTCCTCCAGATCAAATTTTTTTTCAAACCCTCCATTTGATCCCTATCTAGCCTAGTCCACTCCTATCCAAATGTATCTGCTCTATCATCCCCATTGCAATGATAAATCGATTTAAAGTGATTAACAAAGGCTCTTGCAATGCCCTCATTATTTTCTCTAGATTTTCACCACTAAAACTGAGATTTGAAACATAAATAGGCAAATAGATGGGTAAATCAGACAAAGTGGATTTAATTGAGACAACTCTCGCAATCTCCCCCCAAATATATATGGTTACTCTTCCAATTGTCCAAGTATAGGTTCCAAAAATTACTGGGTTTAGGATAAACACCTAGAGGAAGAACCAAATATTTATGGAGCCATTCAGGTACCAAGCAACCCAAAGTCTCAGCATTTCTAGCCACCAAACTTTCCATTCTCCTTGACATGTTCCCAAGCAAAACCGCTTCAAACCATTCTAACAGAAGATACAAGCATAATACAAAAAGCAAATTATAGTGTAGTAAGAATTCACAATAAATAAGTATATAATATAAGTTTATCAATCATAGGTCCAGAACTTACTACCAATTAATTCACAAGTTCATAATAAATTGCATGACATCTATGTATCCAAATGTCTCGTCTCATGCTTATCAAAAAACGAAGCAGCGAAAGCAATCAAATCAATTAACAAGATTTTCTAAAGTAGTTAAAAGCCGCAATTGGTCGCAATTAGCAGAAACTCCAAAGCAATTTAATCAATTAGAAAGATGTTAAACGTAATTAGCAGCAAGAACTTTTGGAAGAAAAACAAATAACAACAGGAAGCGATCTGAATTAAATCAAAGGAAGAAAGGGATAAAAGAGGGGCAGAATACGAGAAAAATCAAATAAAAAGAGTAATACAAGGAGGCGGACAACTTGCTTGTCGGAGAAGAAAATCGAAGAAAAAGTGGAAAAAGAAAAAGATGCAACAGACTAAGGCTACAACACAAAAAACAAAATAGACTAAACAAAACTAAACGTACCACCGTATGAATCGTGAGAAGATCAGAGTCTGAATCTCGAACTTCAATCTCCTCTTCTACAGACCTCAGACAAACACTGTAACTCTACTTTCTTGCTTGCAAAGAGAGAAAAACCCTAAGAGGGTCAACTTCCATTTCGGTTTTGGGGAATGGGAGGAATTCTACTTTTGATGTCTCTCCATTCCTTTATGTTAACATGCAAGGGAAAGTAAAATAAAGCGGTACTCCCTACATTTTTCAATTTTTTAACATTCTTACAAAAATATGTAACACCAAACATGCTGAGTCACCTGTGATTTGACGTGGCTAAATCCATAGCCACGTGGCAAATCATAACTTCTCTCGGTGAAGCTGGTTTTCAAATAAGTTACTTGTAAATTTTAAAATCAATTAAAGATTGGCACATCATCCAAAACTTGTTAAGTAATTTTTTGCAAAATATGTTGGAAGAAGCTATTTAGGGGTAAATAGAATTGCAGGATTCCTTTAAAAAAAAAATATTCTGGCTTCCTAATACCAATTGAATCAATTGGTATGTATTGCTTCCTAATCACCAATTTGAGGCATTAGGAAAATTGAAGTTTCATCAAAGGAAATGTTTAGTTGTAGAGCCCAACTAGGGGTGCTTTTTAATGAATATTTTATATTTGTGACCTATAATTTACTTATTCACATTAAATTACATGGTTTATAAAACAATTGTAAGGCTAGCTATGAGTGTGGGAGAAATGTATATGTTGTGATGATAAGTGGAAAAACTACAAATGGGTAAGGTCAAAATCGAAATCATTTAAAGAAACTTAAGAGTTAGCTTCGACAGGTTTGCATAGACAAAAAATTAGAACATGGACCGAAGTAGTAAAAAATGACTTAAAAACTATTAAATTTAAACTAGACATGGCATTATACAGATCATTGGAATGGAAAAACAAGATCAGACAAATGTAGTTGAGATAAGGCTTGGATGATGATGATAATCCATACTACCTATAAGAGAGCAATGCCCCTTTTCTAGAATTTTCATTTAAGGTTTTCTATTCCCTTGTTTAAGAATACACTAGGCATAAAGAGGGCATATATGTCATTTACTCTTATTTTAGAAACTGTCTACTTATGACTGTTTAGAAACTGATCACTTGTAACTGTTCAGCAATTGCGTATGAATTATAAATAGTTTTGTCTTAGAGATACTGTCATGTGCATTGATGAATAAATAGGAGAAAGATCAGATCTGCATGTTTATAACTTATAAGATAAAAGGGATCCAGAAGAAGCTAAGGAAATAGATGGTCACAACCTATGACACATGAGAGAAGTGAATAATAAAAATGGAATAGCAATTGATAGTCGATAGTCAAAATAGAGGAGCCGATCACAATCCTAGGCTCACAGGAAACAAACAATTATGAGGAGAGGGCCACGGCTCAAATGACCCCAATCTGTGCGGGAATGGTTTAAAAAGCTTTAGGCCTGGGACTTTTTCCATGGATCATACCGTGGAAAGTCAATATCTAGGTACAAAAGGCTTAAGTCCTTGATCGGTTGTGTGTCATATCCAACGTCCTGGCTTTAGTGAAATTGGGTCATCAAACAAGGTTGTTTGGTTTTGTCCCCTTTTGCTTGGCTATGGATGTGAGTTTCTGTCATCCACTTTTGCCAGAATCTCCCACTCACTTAGGTTGTATTTGGTACCATTTTCACTTTTACTTGTCATATTTAGGTTAGTCAATACAAATTTTATAAGAATATATATATAACATTGGGTACCATTGTTGCTTCTTCAAGAAAGGTCAAATTTGGTGTTTCTACTAGAAATGCCAATACCTAATCCAATATTTATAATTTTTTTAATATAATTTCTCAAAAATTTGTATTGATCAACACAAAACGTTGCAAGTAGAAATGGTTATGGTGCCGAACACCACCTCTAAAGAGGCTTGTGGCTGCAATAATTACAATGCAAATATCATTTAGCTAATGGAAACTAAAAACAGCATCTTGTTTTGCATAGACAAAGTTAGGTTTCTTAAATCTTAGGATTGGTGGGGCATTGATGCTTATGACTTGGTAGGTGGCATAGTTTTTTTTTTTTATTATTATTATTTGGTACCCTAATGTTAGCAAGGTGTGCTATTGCCCATTTCTCTATGGTGAATCAAATAAACTCAGGAGATGCCTCTTTTTAGAGCCCAGATCTCCTGTAAGCAAAAATTCTATTCACATAGAATCCAACCACACATTGGAGTATCTCTCATACATGTATGTTAATTTCATGAGGAGATGTTTCCAATATGCAGCTGGGTTCTCATGCTTTCAAGAGTGTGTGTGTAGAGTTTTTGCTTGCAGGGAATCTTATTATCTCTTTTTATGATGTGTTGAGAAATTGGTTTGCCATGGTGCATGGGGGATTTCAATTTCATCCTCTGGGTTTAGGGCAAAGTGTGAGGACATGAAGTCAGATGGAGGGATGACACAATGGAAAATGAGGCTATGGGTAAGTGTGGGTTGAAGAGATGGATTTTCAAGGACCAAGATTTGCAAGGTACAATAAATAGTCTAGGAGCTGAAAACACTGAGGTTAGCAAAGGTGTGTCATTTTTCCTCTTCATATGGTTCAGATCACCTTTCGATTCTTCTAGATGCATATCCAAGTAGACCTTGTTTCAAGAAACCATTTAGGTTCAAAGAGAGATGTGGTTCATACATCAAGATTGTGAAGACATTGTAAAGCAAATATGGGCTGTTTAAAGAAAGGAGTTGAAGATGAATAATCTTGTGGGAAAGTGCAAGAAATCTAGAAGGGACTTTATCAAGTGGTATAAGGAAGTTTTTGGCTAAGGTAAGAAACAAAATAAGAGATTTAAGGAGAAATGGAGCATGTCAGGTCCCTCATTCCCTCCCTCCTAATCATTGAGTCACTGACCATGCAAGAGTTAAATTTCTTGAGGGCAAATTGAATGGAGAAGTAATACCAGAAGAGATAACATGGACCTAAAAATCAAAGGTCAACTGGCTGCTTTGGGGAGATGAAAAGCTTAGCTTTTTTCCATGCATCCACTACCATTAAAGGAGAAAGAAATTTTATGGATAAGATTCAAGACAAAGATGGGAACTAGGGTGAAGATGAAAGTTAAATGGAACCTTCTTGGAGGCCTTTATTAACTTGTTTTAGTCCTCAAATCCTACTAGGATTTCTAGGATTGATGAAGTATTTGATTAGGCGCCAACTAACTTGGTAAGATCTCTTGATGGTTGTAGTAGAAATTTGGGATATCAAATCTCACTGTCACCAGGGTGGGGGGAGGGGTTAAGGTTGTATTTTGGACCTAGATATTACTGATGAAGAAATTATAAGTTGTCCTCTTCTAAAATACATCATAGAAAATCATCTGGACCAAATGGTTTCCGGAATTTATTTTCAAAATTATTGGAACATGGTGAGAAAGTAGGTAGTTAAAACAGTTGAGGAATTTTTTATTTTGGGACCATGATGCAAAAGCTAAATGCTACTTACATTGTTCTTATTCCCAAAGCCAAGACCTGGAGAGTGTTTGTCATTTTAGACCAATAATCATATTAACACTACTTAAAAGATTACAGCAAAGGTCTTGGCAAATAGGTTGAAGCCAATTACCAGTAGGTTGATCAAGGAACACAAAATTGCCTTTACTTACCAAACACCACCTTCATTTTCAAAAAATGTAATGATTTCATATCCAACCTTAGGGCTTGGGGGATTATTTACACCTACAATATACAATATGCATGTATGCCTTCATTCATGTTTATACACAGAGACATGCACCCCAAAATGTCTGCATTTTTATTTTTTATGGATCACCCTAGGCCATTTTCTTAACACCTCATGTGAAGGAATACCTCCAAGAATACACCTCTAATGCCAAAAAGATAGAAAGCAGCAAAACAGCAAACTATGAGCAATTGGAATCTTTTTTTTTTGTCCACTCCCTGATTTCTGCCTTCTATTCCTTGCATGGAAATTTCAAACAATAGTGTCTTTTAATGAACTTGCATTTGTTGTGACCATTTTTTATAGAACATTCCTGTGACCACCCATTAAAATGCAGACATGATCCCTATTCATTTTAAATTCAATATATCAGGTGATCTTTTGCAACTTGGGTAATTGAAACTTGCAAGAATGTGCTGAAAAAAATAGTCATAACAGATGCAGATGCTCTTTTAACTATTTAAGTATACAATTAGATTGTAATGTTTGTTCTGGGGTTAATGTTCAAATTGAGTAGGGGCAATCAGTTGGAAGTGGGTAATCTACCCACAGCAATGTAACACCCAGTTTAATTCTATACTTAATAGATTCTACCTTTTCTGATAAATAACAGATGTAAATGCTCTTTTAACTATTAATACTTGTCATTATTGAACCATATATTCATCAGATGATTCACTATAAAGACAGTATTCATGAAAAAGAAGGGGCTGAAGAAAGAAAAAAAAATCATATTCATATTATTCGAAGTGGGAAGTTAGATATAAGAGGAAAGATTGCTAGCTTAAGGGGCAGATAAAGAAGGAGAAGAGATGAGAAGTGACAGGGTTTTAGATGGAGAGCTGCATGTTTCCTTGAAAGCAATTGTGATTGTAGAGAGTTGGTTTGCTTGTATATCAGATTTCATATGGGTTATTGAGTCTTTTTATTTTTGTCATGTTCTATTAGAGCTTGTTTATGGGTGGTGATTGTAGGCACTTCATGCATGGACAAGAGGTTGGCAAGGTGTGACTATCTTTTCTAATTCTATGTTATTACTTCGGTTGAGCTGCAAAACTCGTATACTTCTCTCATACGTTCTCTTCTTTATGAAAAATGGTGGTCCAGAGAAAGAAGCCAAGCAAATGCCTCCACCCTAGGCGGAACAAATTTACCTCAAAGTTAGATCTGAATTTCACTTCTGTGATTTTGTCCATCTTTTGACTCTAGATGATAGTTCCATAGATTGATTTACTGTCAATTAGGAGTGTCAATGGAAATTTGGATTAGCTGAATGCAATGGCTGTTCAGCGGGCTGTGGAATCAATGATATGTTCCACGCCAGTAATAAATTCATGACCTCACTGTAAAGGGTGCAGGCCCCATGTATATAGCCTGCTGAACAGCCATCTCGTTCTAAACCTTGTTCTGTCAATGGACTGGTTTGGGTTGGACCCCGTCCAAGTCAAAATCAATTTGGATGGATTAGATGAACTAATAAGACATATTGAATGGATCAGTCCAGATATAATGATCCAAAGTATATCTTGGATTGTATTGGACCTAGTCCATCCATAATAGATTTATATTGGATTAGGTTAGATTGAATCAATATCCCATCCATTGATAAAAGATAAGAATACATGTGTCAATGGGCCAGGTTTGGGTTGAAACCAATCTAAATTAAAACCAATTTGAACAGGTGGGACGGTCCAGACATTGAATTGGACTGGTCCAAAATGGCCCAGAGTATTCAATGGATTGGACTGGACCTGGTCCATCTGTAATGGACTCATATTGGACCGGATCAGATTGGACCAAACCCAGTCCAATTCACAGCCCTACTGTCAATCATAGAATGGGAGTTTCCAGTTTCATTTTCTTTTCTTATGACTTCCTTGCTCATGTGGCAAAGAAAGGATATATTGGATTATAAAGTTCTTCATTGATCATGAGCATCTACTTACTTTAGGGTTTTGGAGGACAACCACAGTGGTTTTGGCAAATTTTATAGAACCTGCTCTGGTATTAACATGTTCAGGAGTGCCGCTCGATGGAAAGAGGTTTGGTGGTCTAGTCTCCTATTTTAGGAAGGTTATTGCTGGCTATAGAAAACAATGAATGTCTTATATTCTTTAGGATGGGATTGTTTGGGAACAGGAACTTGATGAAAATTCAGTCATTTTTTTTTCACATGGTTGTTGCTAAGGGAGTGTATGAGCCAATTGATGCTAATTACATACAAGGTAGGTTTAATCCTCCCAAAATTAAAGCTTGTTATATGACTTCTGTTAGCCTCATAGAGTTCTTATGATGGATCACCCAATCAAGTTTTGAATTTTTAATATAGACTCAGGTAGGGACCCTACTGGATTGGTCAAACGTTTAACCCTACAGTCCAGTGTCAGTTATATGCTTCAGAAAAAACTTTATCTCTTGGGGGCCAATAGTTTATGCTGTTGAGAAAATTTTTGAGAATGCCACGTTACCATGAGAATGGGTAAATTAGTAATTACATCTTAATTTATTTTTACTAAAAACCAAAGCATGGGCGTGAACTGGTGAACTGCCCAAAACATGCCCAGCTTAAAAACTGTCTCAACAGCCTATGCTGTTGGGCCCCAAAAGCCAAAGTTAACCCATATGCTTCACTTTGTGTTTGATGGTTTCCATAACTACCATTAGCCCCTTAAAGTTATTGTTTTTAAATATAAAAAAATACATGAAAATTAGGGTTATTTTCAAGGTTCAAAGTATCAGATACACTTAGCGTATCGCGAAGACAATTTTAAGATACGTATCGAGATACACCTTGGATATGCATGCGTATTGGAGAAAAATTAAGATACGCATAGATATGCATAGAAATGCATAGATACACATAGAAACACTAAAAAACTTCAGTATAACATAAACATGCATCAATAATGCTAAATATAAGGCTTTAATAAGATATATACATTAAATTAATATTTTAATAGAATTTATGAGGAGTCGCATCATAGTCAAACATACATGAACATCTAAACAATGTTTATTAGAATTATAATCACATCAATATTTAATAATTAAATTCAAAAAAAAAACATAATCCAACACACAAGATATTAATGTCTAATAATTAAAAAGTATTTGTTTTTAATTCTAAAAATTACAAAAAAATCAACAAAAAAATCATATTTGAAGAAAAAAATATCAAATGATCTATGGATATGATAAACTCTCCATATATTAAGAATATATTCAATCATTATAGGCAAATTACGATAAAAATATATAATTAATATTTGTTTTTAATTCTGAAAATTACAAAAAATCATATTTAAAGAAAAAAATATCAAATGATATATGGATATGATAGATCAGACATATATTAAGAATATATTCAATCCTTATGGGAAAATTACAATAAAAAATAACTAATTAGTATTTGTTTTTAATTCTGAAAATTACAGAAAAAATCATATTTAAAGAAAAAATATCAAATGATCTATGGGTATGATAGATAATCCATATATTAACACTATATGCAGTTCTTATGGACAAATTAGAATAAAAAATAAATAATTAATATTTAATTTTTATTCCGAAAATTACAAAAAATTAAAAAAATCATACTTGAAGAATAAATGCTAAATGATCTGTGAATATGATAGGTCAGCCATATATTAACAGAATATGCAGTTCTTATGGACAAATCACAATAAAAAGTAAATAATTAATATTTAATTTTCAATTCCGAAAATTACAAAAAATTCAAAAACAAATTACACAAAAAATTTTAAATTTTACATGGATATGGTAGATCATCCATAGGTTTCTAACATATTTATTTCTTACATTCAAATAAAAAAAATGAACATTTTTTTTTCAATTTTTTCTTTATTTTTTATTTTTTCCTCATAAAAATCCATAGATCTACACATATAATAAAAAATTTTGTGATTTTTGACATGGAAAATGTAGATCAGCCAAGATTATAACACATTCAGCATTCATACAAAAAAAAAAGCAACAAATCAAAAGGATTAAATGAAAAAAAAGTTGAAAAAGTCACCTATTTTTGCAATATTTTCGGAAACTTGAAAAGTTAACTTTTCAAAGATTTGGAGTGGTTTGGGGGGGGGGGGGGAGGCTTTTTTTAGGAGAAAGAAACCTTCTTTCACCCGTTTGTTGTTTTAAGTTACCGTCCATATCGTTTTGGTAGTGTATCAGTCGATACGCCACCATATCGATAGTGTATCGACCGATACAACATCAAAATGCCCAAAACACTATCGTATCATATCAATACGGTACCAATACACATGAAGAAAGACGATACATCCAATTTTCATGCATATCCTATATCTCCTTTTCAAAGATACGATGCAATGTCCTGTATCAGGCATATCATATCGATACTTTAAATCTTGGTTATTTTACAAATGTGGCAATGTTTCAGGTCAAAAGATTTCTTTCATTAATACAGGGTTTGGAGGAGGCTCTTTTTGAGATTCAAATTATTTCAGCATGTTTGTAAACTGAAAATTGAAAAAAAAAAAATGCCACAAACAAAGCGATTACACAAATAGCACTATTTTAGCATCTATAGAGAGGTATACATAGGAAAATATTAATTTATAAACAAAGGCAGCAAAGGTGAAATAAAATATATTGATTATTAAATTTAAAACAATAAATAGAGATGAACAAGGGAAAATGAACATAACAACAATCTAAGGTCCTATTGAGTTGATATTTAAAAGGAGTATAATCCCTACTGCTATAAAACAGAGAAAAGTAGAAATAATAATACTTAACAACATCAACAGGGGCATGGTAAAAATAGATAATACACTCCCAAAAAAATGAGCAAGAACCAACACCCTTTTACAGCAATTAAAATGATAGCTTTTTTTTTGTTCTATAAAAAAAAATGATAGCCTTTTGTTGGAAAGTAACTCGTCTTAAAATTAATACTTGTAAAATTCTTCAAAGAAAATCAGATTGCCCCTTTCTCAATTCTCATAGATGTATTCACTGTAAGATTGGGAATCACTTGACATTTCTAGTTTCTTTCTCTATTAGGCTGTGTTTGGTTTGATAGGAAATAAAAAAGAAATAGAAAGTTGCGGGAAAGTTCTTAAGGAAATTTGTGAAATTCCTTTTAAAACATCCCTCAATTTCCTGATTTTCTCTCTCTTATTTTCTATCAAATAATCAAACCAAACACTGTCTCATTACTAGCATTTGAGAGTATATACTTTTATTCTCTTTGGAGTTTGGTAGATTCCATCAACACTGCCTCTTTAGTCCTTGATTCTTCTTTCCTCCAAGAAGACAAGGAAAGATTGTGTGGAGCTGCCTCAAAAGTTGTAGTTTTATTATTGATATGGGAAGAAAAAAATGTTCAAACATTTGATGGTAGGACCCATATAGAAGTTGCTTTTATTTGAGACAAATGCATTGGTTCAAGCCATTAGAAGAATTCCAGATCTTTAGCACAAACGTCATTATTTGGAACTGATAGGTGGTGACTATCTTTGCAACTAGGGGGTGTAATAACTCCTTCCTATTGGTCTCTCCTGAGCAAAAGTTTTTTTCGAAAACAGGGTGAAATTTCGCTAGTATATTGAGGTCCCATTGGCAATTGAAATTCAATTTGGTCTCGGCTATTTCCTTTATTTCAAGGGATTGTTAACCTCATTTCCACTCAATGACTGTATATTTGTATCCTAACCCTATTGGAGAGGCACGATTTTTGGCATCTATATTGAACACCTAGTTTAGGTGAAATTTCTTTTCATGTTCAGAAAACACATCAACCGCTGTTCTACCTTTCTGAAGAGAATCCAGATAACTAAATAATGATTATTCAGTTGGAATTCCAAGTTAGAGATTTGTTTTGAATAAAAAATTAGTTCATTGCACAAGCATCCACACCATTAAAAAGAGCAATCAGAAAGTCGATTGGTGATTGGGTTATGGCTCATCCAGTTCAGACATTAATAAAAGGGATCTGGGGGAAAATTTGAGGGAAGTGCTGGAAATCCAGATATGTAATTGTAAAAGGTGCACTGAGTTTGGATACCTACTTTCATGGTTATAATTGGGTGATGGCTCATTACCTCATCTTCTATTTTTCTTTTATTTTAATGAAATTTTCGTTTCTTACTTATCAAAAAAGAAAAAAAATAAATAAAAAGAGCAATTATTGAATAGTGCCATCTATTAAAAGTGAAACAGTAATTTATAAAAACAATTTATGTATCACTAATGATTATAGTTGTCATGAAGGGAAGTGAGTGCAAACCGTGCAAGAACAAAATGTTAAGCAAATTGAAACATAAATCAGATGCATTCACGTGGTAAACATATCCTGGCAATCATGACCACAGGACGTGAATCAAACAACAAATTGAACTGTTTTACAAGTTTGCCAATTTAAATAAGAACTTGGACAAGTTGTCTAATTCTATGATGATTACACAACCCCACCAAGGGAATGATAATAATACAATGTGAAATGGTATAAAAACAGAGGATACTAGACTACTTTCAACCTGATTTGCTTTGATATTCTAAAACAGTATTTACTGGTGCCCGTGTTTTTAAAACCATTTCTTCATATTCATTTTCAGGGTTTGACAAAGCAACGATAGCCCCACCAGCTCCTATCGAAGCTTCACCTTCATGTATGACAACTGTTCTAATCACTATATTCAGATCAAATGTTTGGTTGTAAGAGAAGAATCCAATAGATCCAGAGTAGATGCCTCGAGAACAGCTTTCAAGAGAATCGAGAAGTTCCATTGATCTCAACTTGGGTGCACCAGTCATTGAACCTCCAGGGAATGCTGCTCTGACACAATCGACTGGGCTCACGTTTGATTGTTTTTTTCCTCGGATTGTACTAACCAATGTATGGACAGTTGCATATGATTCCACCTCCATCAGATGGGGCACGTGCACTGTCCCAGGTTCACAGACACGGCCAAGGTCATTCCTCAGAAGATCAACAATCATTAAATTTTCTGCTTGATCCTTTTCGCTGTTCAAACAGTAAAATAAAAAAAAAAGACCAGAAAAAGAACTATTTAAGTTCATATGGATGGAACAACATATCATTACAAGTTTCTATTGAACCCTACCATATAATTTCCTGGCATGGGAAATGAGGATGAGAAATCAAATCTTATATTGAGATGACAGTTGAAATCCATGAGATAGTGGTTATAGTCATCCATGAACAACATATACCTACAAATGCAACTCGGGATGGGGTTCAACTTGAAAGTGAAACCAAACTCATCAAACCAGATAATATGAATGGCTTGTATTCTGTTTCTCTCTTTTTTTAACCCCAAGTATTCCTGGTGGAAGGGTGGCCGCCATTAAATTTATAATTTGTTTCTGCTCTGTTTCAGATTTCTGGAATCTGAGCCCAATAGTGTACAACATTTACATATACATGTCTACCAAAGCACAAGCAGCCAAACGGTATATAATTAGCGATTGGTTAATGTCCAGGAGGGTGTAAGCCAAGTTTTTTTTTATTCAAATTCATTATAATTTGCTTTTAGCCTACATGATAAAGTAACCCAAACCTGAGTCCCCAACCAAACTCTGCTAGTGTCTTACACTGCTGGTCTCAAGCCCAGAAATAGGAGGGTTGTGTCTGGTTGGCAGCCAGCATAGAAACTTTTTCCATACTCTTATGAACATGGATCCTGAATTGTCTTTTCATCGAACATATTGAGGAGGAGGTCTCATAATGCGGGTTATTTTCTGGTAACATTGTATTAATAGATGAAACTAATGAAGGGTTAAATACAAAATTAGGTTCATGGGAAAATGCCTTGGAAACAAGAGGTTTTAAAATAAGTAGGACTAAAACAAAATATATGCAATGTAAGTTTAATAATAATGTGAGAGAAAATCAGGGCTAGGATTGGAGACCAAGAGATGACTAAATATAATCTTTTCTGTTACCTTGGTTCAATAATCCATAATAATGAAGAGATCGAGAAGGACAATGCTCATGGAATTAGAGCAAGATGGGCAAAACAGAGGGGTGCATCTAGAGTCTTATGCGATAGGCAAATGCCACTTAGGTTAAAAGTAGACTTTTATAAAAAAGTCGTAAGGTCAGCAATATTGTATGGAGTGATTTATTAGGCAGTAAGAAACAGCATGTCCAGAAAATGAATGTTGCAGTTGCAGAAATGCGAATGGGTGGAAAAGATAAAAAGTAAAAGACTACAAATGGACTTATTTGAAGGAACCAAGGAGAATCTCCCATAGGTGATATAATGAGGGAAAGTAGACTAAGGTGGTTTTGGTCATGTGCAGAGAAAACCATCTATAGAACCCATAAGAAGTGATATGTTACAAAGGGCTAGAAGAGCTAGGGGCAGACAAAAAAGGGCATAAGTTGTAGTAGTAAGAAAGGATTTAAGTTCTTATAATTTGACAATGGATATGGAACTGAACATAATGGGATGATGAAACAAGATTTATGTGGCCAACCCCATATAGTTAGGGAAGAGATTAGATGATGATGATTAAGGTTCAGTCAGGTCAGGTTATAAATTGACTGTTCAGTTATTGCATTTGGATTTAATCTGGCACAGGTTGCATCCTAGATGTAATTTTTATGTCATTGGCAGACTACTATACTGAGTCCACACCTCCAGGAAAGAAAAGATCAATAAGGTTTTCAATATTATTTACAAACCCAAAAATAATAATAAAAAAAAAGTCTGAGAACCAAAGGAAATGAAATTACTATTACACATACTGATTTTTCTGGTTCAATAATTCTAGTGTACTGACACGGTAAGCTAGTTTTCTTCAATAACAAAATAACAAATTTAACCAAAGTCCAAATATTCTGTATGTTTTTGGGGTTATTGAGATAGAATGTAGTTGCCAACATTTTTTCATATTTTACCAAATGCATTTTAAGGTCCCATGCATTGATTGCCATCCAACTAACACCATCATCAGAACAAGCCCAAAGCAGTAAAGGCCCAAAATTGGCATAATGATGATTCCTTGTTAACAGTTTTCAGTCCATTCCTGGGGCCATTGCTTGGTGTAATGGTAAAATCTTGGGCTGATGATTATGAGAATGTGGGTTTGAGTCTGAGAGTGGCCACTTTGTCCAAAAGAAGTGCCAAAGGATAGGTCCCCATCCACTGCACTCTTCCAAGAGACCAGATAGCTAGGACTGACATTAGGTAATGGTCTTTAGTTTTCAGCCCATTTCTGTAGTGAATAACTATGATTTAATGTATAAATCTTCAAACAATTAATATAAACTTATGGACTTATACTGGTTAGGTGATGATATATAGAATATAAAAGGCACAACATAAAGGGGGAACAGTTGGAGAAGTTTCCTTTAGGTCATCCTCCAATTAGTGGTTTGCTGGTAATGAGTTGGAAGTTGCCAAAGAAGCAATGTCAGAAAGGCAATGCTGCACTATCTTCAAAAAACTAAGATTTCAACTCCATATCTCAGCCTATTTGTCCTGGCTTTCTATGTAAACTTAGAATGTATACTAAATGCTTTATATCATATCTTTTACTGCATATTTGTAGTCTCTGTTAGCTTATACATGAAATTTCATCCAGATCTTAAACTTAGAATAAATCTTTTTTGTAATTGGCTAGTCAGGCCTAGGCATTGACTAGTTACCACATTGCTCAGGGTGGTGAAAAAAACTGGTCATCACCTCACCACATTAACAACACTGCTATGACAAAGGATTTTGGTTCCAAAGTGATCATTCCACTGCCATTGAGGGTTAGGAAGTAAATGGGTATCACATTAACTCCAGAGATTGACCTTTTGCTGTCAGGAGAAAAATGCCAATTTCCATATCAAATAGAATTGAAAAAAGCTCTAGAAATGGAGGAAATGATGATATAACAATGCAAAACATTAATTTTTACCTATGCTTAAGTTGCAATTTA
Organism: Nelumbo nucifera; assembly: GCF_055504915.1. NCBI lineage: Eukaryota > Viridiplantae > Streptophyta > Magnoliopsida > Proteales > Nelumbonaceae > Nelumbo > Nelumbo nucifera. The sequence goes on along the minus strand of NC_142656.1, from coordinate 47,203,035 downwards.
AGCTGTGAATCTTCTTCTATTGTTGAACCACGTCGAATGGTGCCCTTAATGGGTTTTGCTTCTAATGTACCATTTCTGTCCAATCTTAGGAACCTCTCAGGGGAAGAACAGCAGATACATAGATTTTCCTTGGAAAAATTAAGCCAGGCTGCATATGGGGCTGGATTTTTTTCCCTTAGGCTAAGGTAGAGTCCTAGAGAATCTATGTCTCCAATTTTCTTCTTTATCTGAGTTGTAAGACACAATTCATAGCTCTCTCCATCTTTGATAAAATTCAGACACTTTTTGACATCTTTCATGTATTGGTCCTTTGATTTCTCAGCAAGAAAACCCACATGACATGGGGTCAATTTTGTTGCTTGTGACTTCTTCTCCTTGAAAGTAGTAGATGTTTTTAACTGTAGAAGCTTCTGCTCAGTATCATCCAACCATGATTTTGCAGTTGACCCTTTATGTGGTACTGAAGCATTACCAGAGTGGTGGTGTATGGATAGAATGTACACATCATCATTATCATGATCAATTACTATAAGATTATCAGCAAAGAAAAAACAAGCATCAGGTGTCCTTGACTTATGATGATTATATGTGGAACCACATTCGACTTTTAGGTCATATCTGCATGGCAGGACATATCAATATTAGTACTCGTGTATCCAATGCTATAAGGTGTTCATGCATCTGCAAATAGGAGTTATGGGAGATAATGGATAATGTGTGAATAAATTCGAAACTTAAAATTGTTTCCTAGATTGCTCTTATTTGAATATGTTTCACAATTTTTATATACCTCAAAGAGAAGTTTAAGAATGGCATTAGTGGGCATATTTTTTAAAAAACAAAATAATAGTCTCCTGAAACAGAATAATGTAGAGCAACCGTTATTATATGTAATTAAATAAGAAGATGAGAAAAGAAAGAAGGAGAAGAAGAAGAAAGAAGAGAGGGAGAAGAGAATTGAAGAAGCCACCAAAAAATTGAGCTGGTGGAGCCTCATTTTCTTTTGATCAACTTTCAATTAATAATTCAAATTTAAAAATGTTGCAACAGTCAGAATACAGAGTGCTGAAAATGATTACAAAGCAGCAGCACCCCCCCCCCCCCCCCGCCGGGTCCCTTGTTTAGCTAAACTGGCGGAGCCTCAATTTTAATATATACTTAGGGTGACAACTATACAATAAAATATGAATTCTGACAAAAAAAGCCCCTACAGCTACATACTAATAGAATTACAACATTCCCCTAAAATGTGACAAAACTCATTGTGCCACAAGTAGTGAAGACCTTTTGTAAGAACCTCTGCAAGTTGTTCCTTAGAACTGATATAAGGAGTACAAACTTCACCCTTTTCAAATTTTCTCTTATGAAGTGCTTATCAACTTCAATGTTCTTGGTTCTGTCATGAAGAACTGAGTTGGCAGCACAATTAATGGCTGCTTTGTTGTCACAGTAAAGGGACATCGAGCTGTCAACTCAAAAACCCAATTCAGCAATTAGATTTTTCACCCAAAGTACTTTAGCCACTCCATGTCCCATGGCCTTATACTTTGCTACAGCACTAGATCTAGCCACTACACTTTGGTTTTTGCTCCTCCAAGTGACTAAGTTTCCACCGACAAACATGCAGTACCCACTAGTAGACTTCCTGTCATCAATTGAACCTGTCCTGCCCAATCAGCATCAGTGTAGACTTCAACTCTCATATGATTATGTTTCTTAAACAATATACCGATCTCTGGGTACTTCTTCAGATATCTGAGACAACTTCCAGGTGGGAATTCTTGGAAACATGCGTGACCATGTTCCTTGAACAATATACCAATCCCCGGGTACTTCTTCAGATATTTGCGAACCCCCTCCTTAGCTTCCAGTGGGAAGTCTTCGGGGCATACATATCCTCAATTCACCTAAGAGAATTTTAGCCAAAGTAGTTCAGCATTCTGTGAGCCATGGCCCTATACTTGGCTTCAACACTTGATCTAGCCACTACAGTTTGTTTCTTGCTCCTCCAAGTGACTAGAGTCCCATCTACAAAGGTGCAGTATCCTCATGTTGATCTCCCATCTCTAGGAGAATCAGACTAGTTAGCATCAGTGTAAGCCTTCACATCAATTTTATCATGTTTTTTAAACAATAACCCCATTCAAGGACATGTTTTGAGGCATCTCAATGGTGGTGGATCAAAAGTAGCGCTCCATTCCTCTCTTACCCCACTAATAGTGGCATTGCCGGTTTGGTCACCCTTCAATTTAGATGTTTAAGTTGCTTGCTCTGTTAATACAACATGTCTCTTTGTTGGATTGTGAGTTGTATTAATTTGCTAAACATCATTGTGTCTTTTAGTCCTAGAACTGTTTGTCGGGTATTGAGTCCTTTTTCTTTGGTTTCAACTACTTCATAATTTTCATTGGTGACTATTCATTGTTGGCTTGGACACCCTACATTTTAATGCTAAACATCATTGTTGAGTCTTACAATTAGGGGTTATCACGGTTTGGTTAACTGAACTGTGGGCTTACTTTTAGAATCGAACTGGTATCACCGTTTTATGGAAAATCAGTAATCAAAACCGGATCAAAGCCGATTGGTTAACCGGTTGATCAGTACAGTTTGTCGGGTTTTTTATATTTACAATATATTATAAAAATATATAAAGATATAATAAAAAATCAGAAATATATAATATTATATATATGTTTATATATATAATGCATATTTATTAATTTATAATATATAGAAAATATAAAAAATATATAATATACATAAATATACCTAAAAAATATAGAATTATATGTATACCGGTCAGTTGGTTAACTGCCAATTTTCTATATTGGTTAACTGAAACCGAACCGATGCCTTTGGTTTTTAAAAATACCGAACCGAAACTGAATCGATTGATTCAGTTAACCGGATTTTCGGTTTGGCTTCAGTCGATTTTCTTGTTCGGTTTGGTTTTTTCGGTTTTTCTTGCTCACCCATACTTACAATGGTTTCAACTACTTTGTAATTTTCATTGATGACTATTCTTGAATCATGGCTTCATCTTATGAAAGAAAGACCAAAATTGTTCTCCATTTTCCAAATTTTTTATTCTGAAATTTGCACTCACTTTGGAATTCCAATTAAAATTCTTTGTTCTAAGAATGACAGAGAATGTTTCCTAACATTCTTTCAGCAATTTTTATACCAAAACAAAACAACATAATTCATCAGTTTTCCTATACTTACACCCTTCAACAAAATGGGGTAGTTGAATGGAAAAACCGTCATTTACTTGATATTGCTTATTATCTCCTTATCCACATGAATGTATTGAAAAAGTTTTGGAGTGATGCAGGCTAATAGCATGTTTCTCATTAATAGGACGCCCATGTCTATTCTCAATTTGCTCTTGGACTAGACAAGTTGGATGTGCGAGCCACTAAGAGTATCTTTCTTGGTTACTTTAGGACTCATAAAGGGTATAAATGTTACAATCCTACTCTCAACTATTCGTTTCTTTGTCTTGATGTCACTTTTTTAAGACTTTTGCATTCTTTTGTAGCACAAACACTTCCACTCCTTCATCTCCTTTATTTCCTCTAGCAGTACCTATTGAGATTGAGTTGTTACTGGTAGATCACTAATCAAGTGAGTGTATATGCAAAGATATGTACCAGCTCCCCCACAATCTTCTCCATCGCCAGAGAATCCAGTCATTAATCACATTCAAACCATAGCACCTACACCACCTACATCTTCCACCTCTCAACCTTCAAACCTTGTTCTTCCAAATAGCACTTTAGAAAGGTGAACATCATTGTACTATTCATCCTCATTCCAATTTTGTCTTAGTTTCTCATGCTATCTCCCTTACATCAACACTTTGCTTCTTTACTATCTTTTATTCATGTCCCTAAGAATGTCCAGGAAGCCCTTGCCTCTCCAGGTTGGTAGAAAGCAATGAAGGAGCAACTTTCTGATCTTGAATATGATACATGGAAACTTACCGCTTTTTCACATGGAAGCATGTTGTGGGTTGTTGGTAGGTTCATACTATGAAGTTTCTATCGATTGGTAGTGTAGAACAACTTAAAGCATGGTTGGTTGCAAAGGGGTATATAAAGTTGTATGGGGTGGACTACATGGAGACCTTTTTTTTTTTCTAAAGAATCAAGAAAAAAGAGAAATTACATCAGAGAGGTGATAAGTCATCACCAGGAGAAGAACGGTCTCAAGAACCCCAAACAGACCCTCAAACCTCACACATTACAGCCTCAGGACCCCTAAACAGATCCATTAACCTCACACTTTACAAACATGAGGTTACCCCACCCAATCCATCTGAAGATCAAATCAAACCCCCCCAAAGAAAGGCACCCTAAAATACGCAAGCCCTTGACCCAACAAAACAAACCTGAATCAAAACCCCTCCTCGCCGCCCAACCAAGACTTCAATCTTCATCTGTGGACGAAACTTCCTGGTCCGAAAGTTCCTCATCCCATGACTTAGCTCCTTTCCAATAGTCTCTCTTCAACTTCTCTTCCCTTTTTGTTTTTCTTTCGAATTCTTCAAAGCCCTTTTGGAAAACTCCTCACCTCCCCAAAAGAACAAACCCAAGCTCTTACCAATACTGACATCTATTTCCACTACTTTTTGGATATTCACTTCACCTAAGTCCCCATTCTTTTCATTATTATTTTGCTGTAACACTGAAATTGTTTTCCTGTTGTTCCTCGTCTAGAAGGGGAACCGAAGGCTGAATTTGCATCAATGTCCCCTTACGATTAGAGACGGATGTCCCTTTTCCACTCAATCTTTTCCTCCTGTAGACCCATTTGTAATTTTTTGTCGGTCCTACTCCTGCCAAGCTGAGTTTAAGCCTAGAGAATATCTTTGTGACATGCACAATATTTTGATTTCTAGAACTACGCGGTTTGTTGCTTGCTGTCCCAGCAGTCTGGCCCCCTTCTTTCTCTTCAAGAATGTTTTTCCTGCCCAAGTCTATACCCAACCTTCCAATCCTCACCTCTTCAAAATGCGGAGCATTCCCACCATGATCAACATGTTCATCTATGTATTGTTTGGCACCTGAAGCTTCCTTGTCTACCACCTCATCTGTACTCACAACCTTAGCATCGCCACTATCACTCCTTTTTCCATTTTCCTCCTCCCCACCCCTTCCATCCTCTCTGGACCAACAAAAAGCATCCCCATTTGAAGCCACAAACCTTGATTTTTCACTCCCACAGCTGGCTGCAATTAAAGCACTGGGATCGGAGGGGATGAAAGTCCCATCTGGGACACTTCTTTCTTGCATTTCATCTCGTGTGCCCTCAATTGCCAAAGAAGGCATACAGTTGTCAACGCTCACTACTGAGCCGACCACAAACATTTTCTTACCACTTTTATCAAACTTTGTGATCACCCATATCCAACTTTCTCCCTTTCTAGCCCTACACTTCGTCAAGGCACTCTTCCTACCGTTCTGCTTCTTTTGAAACTTGGTCTTTCCTCTGCCAGATTTCCTAGCTCTGTTTTTCTTACTTGCACTGTACCCATTGGTGTTAAGGTCTTGATCTCCCATCGGAGACTTTCTCTCATGTTACTGAGATTGGTTTATTGCATGTGCTGATTTCTCTTGTTGCTATGTACGATTTGGACATTATTTTAGCTTGATATTAAGAACGCTTTTCTCCATGGTGGCCTACTTAAGGAAATATATATATATATATATATATATACATAGAGAGAGAGAGAGAGAGAAACCACCAGGGTTTATTGCTCAAGAGGAGTATGGTAGACCATGTAGGTTGAAAAAGGCAATTTATGGGCAGAAACAACCCCACATGTGTGGTTTTGCAGATTTAGTAAGGTGGTAAAAAATTTTGGGATGAAACAATGCAATGTTGATCATCCTATTTTAATTATGATTCTACACTAGGGTAGATCCTTTTGGGAGTATACATTGATGATATAGTTATTAATGGCAGTGATGTTTAAGGTATTGAAAGGTTAAACTATTCTTACAAGAGCATTTGGAGACCAAAGATCTTGGTAAGTTGAAGTACTTTTTGGGTATAGAAGTTGCAAGGTCAAGACATGGTATTAACTAATGCTAGAGAAAGCATGTCCTTGATTTACTTGAAGATACAGTATTATTAGGTGCAAAACCAACTAAATCTCCATGGAACTAAATGCAGAACTCAAAATACAAAGAAGTTATTTGATAATCCAGTAACATAGAAGGTTCGTTAGCAAATTGAATTATTTGACTATCACACAGCCAGACATTATTTCACAATAAGTGTAGTCAGTCGGTTTGCATAGAATCCTCATATTCCTCACTAGTCTACAGTCATTAGAATTGTATGATATTTGAAAGGAGCTCTAGGATGTAGATTATTGTATAAATTAGGTGGAAAACTTGAAATTGAAGGGTATACTATTGTTGATTGGGCTGGATCAATCTTTGACAGAAGGACCACAACAAGATACTGTACATATCTTGGAGGCAATTTAGTCACTTAGAAGACTAAAAAGCAAACTATGGTTGCAAGGATTAGTGCTGAAGCAGGGTATAGATCCATGGCCCACACCATGTGTGAGCTTACATGGTTAAAATACCTACTTTAAGAAGCTCGATTCACCATGGAAAGTCCTATGAAGTTGCATTGTGACAACCAAGCTGTAGTCTATATCTCTTCTAATCTAGTGTTCCATGAGAGGACCAAACACATAGAGGTTGATTGTCACTTTGTGAGAGAGAAGGTACTTGGTAGAGAGATCAACACATATCATGCGAGTTCAGAGAAGCAATGGGCAGGTTTGTTTACAAATAGCTTGAGCTAGAAAAGGGTTGAATTCATATGTAGCAAGCTGGGACTGTATGATATATATACCCTCCAGCTTGAGGGGGAGTGTTAGCAATCAACTAATAGGGGGTGTTGCATCATCTTATGCTCTTTGAACATACTATAACATTTAAAGGAAAATCAATGTACTTCACAATATGAAATGAAGAGAAAATGTAAGGAATAAATTATAAAATGTAAGGGCCAGTTTAGTTCATAGTCAGAATCGAAATCAAAATTGAAATCCCTTGTAACCAGAATTGAAATGGTCAATCCCCCCACCTGTTTAGTTCAGAAATTGGAATCAGCTGGAATAAGATTCTCATTTCCAGGGGGGGTGGCCATTCCCTCAAATGGAGGAATGCCATTCCACCAGTTCCACCAGGAATGGGAATCAGATTCTGATTTCACCCAACCAGATGGTTGGAATCGGAATAGGGCATTCTGGTTCTGATTCTGGACCCCTATTTCCATGAACCAAACAGACCCTAAGAGAAAATTACAAAATAGTAGTGAAATTTTGAGATATAGATATAAAATATATAATTAGATCTTGAAAATTTTAACTTCTTACCCAATGAATCCAATGTATCCCCCGCAAAAATCAAATGGTAATCCTTTGTAATCTTCCTTATCATAACAAAATGATTGTAGTTCCTTCACATGTAAAAGAATTAAAAATTGGAATCAACAATGGCCACGAAACCATAGGACAGATCTTGATACATATGTACATTAAAATACATATATAAAAAACTCTGTGTAGCACATGCATGTTGATATCAAAAGGAGAAACACTCTTAAGTGTTAGAGGGAACCACAATGGATGTATGAGTCCAAATACAATGCATTTATGAATATTTGTTGCATGTTAAATCAAGATTCAACCAATCAGGTTAAAGCCAACACATGGTCTACTGACTTTTTATTAGTTCACATTTCACAAGGGTACTTATCATCAAGACTTTAACAATGTTAAAGGTGTCAACTGTATGTGTTGTTGTATCACTAGTTCATGTTTTTTCTTTACGGTGCAGTTCATGTACCATAAATTTTGCTTGGATGTATATACAATTGTGACTAGAAAGGCTTCTGATTACTTGTCTTTTCTCTTACCAACACTGCTTATGCTATTGGTGCAGTTAATTGCTCTTTATACTCCAAGGAGTACTTAGCTTCAAGAAGCATATATTTCATTGATGAAAGTTAAACTGGATTGATCACAAATTTTCAATCAAATGCTGCATATTGTACTCATTTGGCATAATCTACTAACTTTCATAAGTATTTAAAAGAAAAAAACACATACACACAAGTTCATCTTTTCAGGATAAGTATTGCGAAATAGGCTATAATTGCTTTCTGTTCTTTCTTATTTGTCAATGGTATTATTCATTGTTATGTGTTTGGGCCTTTGATTAGTCATTATGGACCTTTATTTTATTTCTTTTCTTGTTCCTAGCAACTGATGTAAATAGCAACGCAAGGCATAAAAATAACAATCCTCACGATTTTAGTGTTCTCTTCCATGATTTACCTCTACTCTCTTCTCTCTTCTCACTTCTTCCGATATTATTCTTAATAATTCTGCTGTTTTCGTTAGAGGTATATGTAGAGATAGTTAATAGTGTGTGTGGTTCCAACCCCACACTTCTTTATTATGTTTTTATTTCCTTTTATAGTTGGGCCGGCTGGACCTTGTTTATCTTTTTTTAATTTGTGTTGGAGTTTAAGTAGGGGTATTAGAGTAACTCCTACTCTTGTAAGGAGATTAACATTTATAAATAACAACTAATGGGGCGGCAGTAATATATAACCGAACCCCTTCTTTCTTTCTCTCTCTCTCTCTCTCTCTCTCTCTCTCTCTCTTCTTCTCTTCGAACCTGTGTTTCTTTTCTTAAATTACATCAGACCATTGCAGTATTCTATCTGTTTTGTTCAAGTTGGTATCAGAGCAAGATCTAGGGCTTCTCATGTGAGCCTAACCCAGCCGACCACATGAGAATTACCTAGGGCTGGAAGATTAGAAAGGAGCTTTCTTTGCCTGATTCTTGGAGATTACCAGAAATCTTTCGCAGCTGTCCGAAGATTGGAGAGTGTTTTTTGGTAATCAGGAAGAACCAGAGAACGTTAGAGGAATCAAGATTGGTTTTTTATCAGGATTGAAGGTGGTGATCAAAGTTTTCTGGGTAAGTTTTCATCTCTTCTGGAGGCCAGCAGTAGTAAGAAATAAGTTAGATTTATCTAGAAGGTGCGGCTGAGAAAATCTGAGTTTTCTAGGGTTTATTCTTAACCCTACGTGTTGGAAAACGTGGGGTTACTGGTTCAGATCTGAAAATAGAATTGTATATATTCCTAGGATTGTGGAAGGATTGATTTAGAAAGTTTTTTCTTTCTATTTCTTTCTTTCTATTTCTTTCTTTCTATTTTTGTACTTTCTATTTTCTCTTCTTTCTATTTTTTCTTCTTTCTATTTTTCTTTCTTTCTATTTTTCTTTCTTTCTATTTATTGCAGCAACTTACTGTATAAATATGCCCATTGGCAATAGAATGAAACATATCAGTATTCTACCATTCCAAAACATGGTATCAAAGCTCTAGGTTTGTCAACCTTGAGATTTTCTCGGCTTTCATTGCCAGTTTTTTGTGTTTTTCTCTTCTGGCCTTCAGTGTTGATCTGTAACCAGAAGTGTTCCTTTATTCTCCTTTCCTGCTGGCCTTATTTTTCCTCCATTAACAATGTCCGACATGACTGCAACAAGTGCTCCCGTCCAAACCGATGAAGGAGCAACAAATTCTCATCCTCACACTGGTGATTTGCAGAATATTCAAGCAACATATAGACTGAATGGACAGAATTACTTGAAGTGGTCAACACTAGTGCGTACCTATTTGAAGGGAAAAGGAAAAATTAGTCACCTCCTTGGAACAGGACCAAGGTTGGGCGAGCCAAATTTTGATGCTTGGGACGAAGAGGACTCCATGATTATGTCATGGTTGTGGAGTTCAATGACACCCGAGATCAGTGATACTTGTATGTTTCTTCCCTCTGCAAAGGCTATTTGGGATGCTGTCCGACAAACCTATTCCAAAGCCCATGACGCTGATCGTGTCTATGAGGTCAAAGTGAAGACTGTGGCGACCAAACAAGGGAGCAAGAGTGTTACAAAGTATGCAAATCTGCTGCAAAATTTATGGCATGAGCTTGATCATTATCGGGTTCTTGAGACAAAGTGCACAGATGATGCTGTGATCTTGAAGAATTTTATTGAAAGAGATAGGGTGTATGATTTTTTGGTCGGACTGAATGCTGAATTTGATCAGGTCCGAATACAAATTCTTGGCAAAGAAGAAGTGCCTCCATTGAATGAAGTCATAGCCCTTGTCAGAGCTGAGGAAAGCCGCCGTGGAATCATGCTTGAGCCTAAAGATCCCGAAGGCTCAGCCATGGTGGCAAGTGGAGGAAGTTACAGTGGTTCAAAGGGTGAGAACAATCACAACTTGGCTCGTGACACAACCACCCGTGACTCTAACGATAACCTCTGGTGCACCTATTGCAAGAAGTCCAGACACACGAAAGATCGGTGCTGGAAATTTCATGGGAAACCTCCCACATCCAGCAAGGAATGGGGAAATCGAGGAGTTTCAAAAGGAGTTCAACAGGCCCATAATGTCTCCACAACCCCGCAGCAAGAACACTCAAGTCAGGGACCATTTAATGATGAAGAAATTGAAAGGCTAAGGTGCTTCCTGAAATCCTTGAAACCAGGAAGTGGTTCTACCTCTCTTGCTCTCTCAGGTGAGTCTTTATCTCTAGGATTACATGCCTCGGCTAGTGTTTTTCCATGGATTCTTGATTCTGGAGCTACTGACCACATGACACCCTCTTCACTACATTTTCTCACCTATACACTCTGTCCTAGTAATAGAAAAATTTCTATTGCTGATGGTTCTTTCACCACAGTGGCAGGAATTGGGAATATTCAAATTACTCCATCCCTATTACTTAAAAATGTGCTTCTTGTTCCTAAGTTATCCACTAGCCTTATCTCTATACATAAACTCACCCAGGATGTGAACTACAATGTTGTGTTCTTCCCTTCTTACTGTGTATTTCAGGACCAGGTTTCGGGGAAGAAGATTGGACTTGCTAAGGAAAGAGATGGACTCTACTACCTTGAAGCAACCATCAAATCATCTCACACTGTTATGCATGTCACACACGAGTCATTCTTATCTACCTCCAATAAAGATTAATTTGACGTCATCATTTCCGTTTTGGTCATCCTTCATTTCCTATTTTAAAAACAATGCTTCCTTCCTTGTTTAAAGGAATTGATGTTGAAACCTTTCATTGTGATGTTTGTGAACTTGCTAAGCACAAAAGGGTTTCTTTCCCAATCAGCAATAAAAGATCTTTAACTCCTTTTTATTTGATTCATTCGGATATATGGGGCCTTTCTCAAATTCCCAACATTACTGGTTCCAGATGGTTCGTCACCTTTATTGATGATTGCACTAGGGTCACATGGATTTTTCTTCTTAAGTCTAAATCTGATGTGGGTACGATTCTTCCCAACTTTCATAACATGGTCCAAACTCAGTTTGGTGTGAGAATTAAAAGGTTTTGATCTGATAATGCTACAGATTATTTTAATCAGAATTTGTCCCCATTTTTTCAGAGAGAAGGCATTCTACATGAATCCTCCTGTGTTAACACTCCCCAACAGAATGGGGTAGCTGAGAGAAAAAATGGCCATCTTTTGCAAACCACCTAAGCCTTTCTCTTTCAAAATCAGGTGCCAAAACAATATTGGGGGGAAGCTGTCCTTACTACTGCCTACACCATAAATAGACTACCATCTAAAGTTCTTGACAACCGAAGCCCAATACAAGTCCTTTCTCAATTTTACCCTGATATTCAAGCTTCAAATAATCTCACACCAAGAATTTTTGGCTGCACTGCCTTTGTTCATGTCCATAATAAGGGAAAATTAGACCCACGAGCAATCAGGTGTGTCTTCTTGGGATATTCCCCAACTCGGAAAGGTTATAAATGTTATCATCTAGCCACCAGAAAATTCTACACCTCCATCGATGTCACATTTGAGGAAGGAAAATCATTTTTCACTCAACCTTATCTTCAGGGGACTCTCCCTAGATGTTTTACCCTCCTCACAGACATTCAATCATCAAGAATCACATCCCTCTGAGTCACATTCCTCTGAGCCCCACATTCCCGAGTCTCAACAAGAGTCAAACAACCCGACCATTGAACCAAATTCGGACACTGTTAACCCCACGAATGATGTGCATGATAATGTGAGATATATGTAGGTTTACTCTAGGAGGAAAAATCCAGATCCTCAACCTGTGCAAGTCCAAGATTCAACTCCTAATCCTAGAACTGAGGGATGCTTAGATCCTGAACCTACACCTTCACAGTCTGAGTATGAGTATGACCTACCTATTGCACTGAGAAAAGGAACTAGAGAATGTACCAAACGCCCATTGTACCCTTTAGCCAAATATGTATCATTCCAAAGATTCTCTAAATCCCATAAAAGTTTTCTAGCCAGCCTTAACACCATTCCAATTCCTAATACTCTAGCTGAGGCACTTTCTAATAAGGAGTGGAGAAAAGCCATGAGAGTGGAAATGGAGGCATTAGAAAAAAACAACACATGGGAAGTTGTGGATCTACCAAGAAACAAGAAGACGGTAGGTTGTAAATGGGTGTTCACAATTAAGTACAAATCTGATGGGTCATTAGAAAGGTACAAAGCACGTCTGGTAGCCAAGGGATATACACAGACTTATGGGGTAGATTATCAGGAGACTTTTGCCCCAGTAGCTAAAATGAATACAGTAAGGGTGTTACTGTCGTTGGCTGCTAACTATAATTGGGATTTGTAACAGTTTGATGTAAAAAATGCGTTACTCCATGGTGATCTAGAAGAGGAGATATACATGGACATTCCACCGGGTTTTGGAGAAGGCATTAAAGGGAACAGAGTTTGTCTGTTGAAGAAAGCACTATACGGTCTCAAACAATCTCCGAGAGCATGGTTTGGAAGGTTTATGAAGGTAATGCTGAGTACAGGTTACAAGCAAAGTCAAGGTGACCACACATTGTTTATCAAACACACAGCCTCAGGGGGAGTTACTGCACTATTAGTCTATGTGGATGATATAATCGTTACTGGGAATGATAAAAAGGAGAAGCATTGAAAAACTGCCTTGCCAGAGAATTTGAGATAAAAGACTTGGGGAGACTAAAGTATTTTCTCGGAATTGAAGTTGCACATTCTAAACAAGGCATCTTTATCTCTCAACAAAAGTATGTTGTTGATCTTTTGAGAGAAACAGGAAATATGGCATGTAAACCAGCTTCCACGCCTATAGATCTCAATCATAAACTTGGAGAAGTCCACGAGAATGCAAGTGTAGACAAGGAGATGTTCCAAAGACTAGTTGGAAAACTCATTTATCTTGCACATACACGACCGGATATTGCATATGCTGTAAGTGTAATAAGTCAGTTTATGCATAATCCTAAAGAAGTTCATTTGCAGGCTACTCATCGAATTCTGCACTATTTGAAAGCCAATCCAAGAAAAGGAATTTTATTCAGAAGAAATGGAGGACTGACTCTTGAAGCATATACAGATGCCGATTATGCAGGATCTCCAATAGATAGACGGTCCACTTCTGGTTACTGTACCTTCTTAGGAGGAAACTTAGTCACTTGGAGGAGTAAGAAGCAAAATGTAGTGGCTCGGTCAAGTGCAGAGGCAGAATTCAGGGCTATGGCACAAAGAGTGTGTGAATTACTCTGGTTGAAGATAATTTTAGAAGACCTGAAGATTCCACGAGAAGAGCCTATGAAACTACATTGTGACAACAAGTCAGCCATCAATATTGCTCACAATCCTGTTCAACATGACAAGACGAAGCACATCAAAATTGAGCAACACTTTATAAAAGAGAAACTGGACAGCAAGTTGATTTGCACTCCCTATGTGTCTACAAAAGGACAACTGGCCGATGTACTTACTAAAGGGCTCAATAGTACAGACTTTCGGAGAATTATAGCCAAGCTAGGAATGGAGGATCTCTATTCACCAGCTTGAGGGGGAGTGTTGGAAAGCGTGGGGTTACTGGTTCAGATCTGAAAATAGAATTGTATATATTCCTAGGATTGTGGAAGGATTGATTTAGAAAGTTTTTTCTTTCTATTTCTTTCTTTCTATTTTTGTACTTTCTATTTTCTCTTCTTTCTATTTTTTCTGCTTTCTATTTTCTTTTCTTTCTATTTTTCTTTCTTTCTATTTATTGCAGCAGCTTACTGTATAAATATGCCCATTGGCAATAGAATGAAACATATCAGTATTCTACCATTCCAAAACACTACGAACTGTTTTTTGACTGTGAGCCTCTCTTGGAGGGTGTGGCTGGAAAAGATCTGACCTTGGACCTTTTTTTGGAGGGTGTGGCTATAAAAAAAAAGAAAAAAAAAACTGACTGTGAATATTGGACTGATTACAGTCCAGGCTTGTCTACCAGGGAGTTGACCTTTTGACTGTGTTTGCACTCTTGGAAAGGATGTATCGGCTGATTACAGTCCAGGTTTGTCTACCAGGGAGTTGACCATTTTGATTGTGTTTGCACTCTTGGAAAGAATCTATTGGCTGAGTTTAAGTTCTTCGAGTTTTTTCTTGCTGAGATTAAAATTCTGGGTTGTCTTCTCTATTTTTTAGTGTTGCAGAAAAAACTATATCCTTTTAGGTCTTCTTCTTGGAATTTTTTAGCTTATTAGTGCTCTCTTAGAATGGAGAAGTTTGGAAGTGAGTTAAAAACACAAGGGGAAGGATTTTTTGGGACTGGTAACATGACTGAAAACTCTTTTCAAATTACCACTGTTAGATTTGATGGAACCAATTACTTGGAGTGGGCCCAATCAGCAATGATGGCTATTGGAGGTAGAGGTAAATTAGGCTATGTGACTGGGGATACAAAGAAGCCAGCAGAGGAAGATACATTATATCCAAAATGGGTTGAAGAGAATTACTTAGTAATGACTTGGCTATGTAATTCCATGCAGACCCATATCAGCCAAAACTATCTTTGGGCAAAATCAACAAAGGAGATTTGGGACAGCATGAAGGAAACTTATTTCCAACCACTCAATGTTGCTAGGGCTTATGAGCTGAAGTGTGAAGTGAATAACCTCAAGCAAGGGGAGAAGCCAGTCTCAGTGTATTTTGCTACTCTGAAATCTCTTTGGCATGAAATTGATCACTTGGAAACTATTGAATGGGAAAGCCAAAGGGATGCAGCAACATATAGAAAACTGATTGAAACAAATAGAGTTTTTGAGTTCTTAGCCGGTCTAAACTCAGAGTTTGACATTATAAGACAGCAACTTCTCACTAGGGAGAGTGTGACCTTATCTCAGGCCTACTCATTAGTCCACAGTGAAGAGAGTAGGAGGAAGGTTATGCTATCTTTTCAGCTCACAAAAGTAGCCTTGGCAGCAATAAAATCTAAGGTTGGAGGGGAGAATGAAAGGGAAATTAAGAAGGAAGACAAAAGAGATATTTTTTGTGATCATTGCAAGAAGCCCAAACACACTAGGGATACCTGTTGGAAGTTGCATCCTCACCTAATGCCAGCTAGACTTAGAAACAAGAAGGGGAGTGCTAATATAGCAACTACTACTGATAGTGCATCTTCTTCGAGCACAAGGACCACATCCTTGGGTGCTTTAGCAGCTGTCCGGGCTGCACTGACACAACTAGAGAATGAAGCTGGTATTTCTGGATCTACATCTCAGTCTTCAGCTACCACACCTGTTCATCCTACTTCAACCCTTGCTCATACAGGTACAAGAGCTACCGCATGTCATGCTTCTGTCCCAGGTAACACTAGGCCTTTCTGGGTAATAGATTCATGTGCTTCAGACCATATGACCAGCTTATCTACTTTGTTTACCACCTATTGTTTATCCTCTGGGAGAGACAAAGTTTCTATTGATGATGGCTCCCTTGTGCCAATTTCTGGCAAGGGAGACATCAGATTTTCTGATGCCATCTCCCTATCCTCACTTTTGCATGTTCCTAAGCTTAGTGCTAACTTGCTTTTGGTTAGTAGTATTACTAAAAATCAAAACTGTTTAGTAACCTTTTTTCCTGATCAGTGTGTTTTTCAGGATCTGGAAACGAAGAAGGTGATTGGGATTGTCCGTGAGATGAATGGAGTTTACCTACTTGTTTGTCCGTGAAGTGGGGAAATTGTTTCTCTCAGTCTTGGAGTAAGATTATGCTTTGGCATAACCGATTAGGTCATTTGTCTTTTGGGTCTTTGAAGAGTCTTTTTCAAAATTTATTTGAGTCAGTCGAAGTGTCTAGTTTTAAATGTGAAAGTTGTGAAATTGCAAAGCACAGCAAATCATCTTATCCTTTGAGTAATAAAAGAAGCAACCTTCCTTTTGAAATTGTGCATACCAATGTTTGGGGGCCATATCATACTCCCACCATGGTGGTGGGGGGGGGGGGTATAGATATTTCTTGTTATTTGTTGATGATTATACCAGTTTCTCATGGGTTTACCTTATGCACTCTCAAGATGAGGTTTCTCTGACCCAGGCTTTCCATCAGATGGTTCTAACCTAGTTTGAAATCAAGATCAAAATTCTTAGATCTGATAATGCCAAGGAATACTTTGCAGGACCCTTGGCATCCTATCTCCTTGATCATGGGGTCATTCATCAGAGCACCTGTCCTCGTATACCTCAACAAAATGGGGTTGCAGAGAGAAAGAATAGACATATTTTAGAGGTAGCTAGAAGCATCATGCTCAACTCTAATGTTCCCATACGCTTATGGGGGGATGCAATCCGTACAACCATTTACCTTATTAACAGGGTTCCTTCACGTGCTCTAAACATGCAAACATCATTCAACCTTCTGTATCTAGATAAGGACCTGTTCACTATTCCCCTCAAAACTTTTGGGTGTACTTCAAATCCTTGGACCTCATCGCTGCAAATTTGATCCCAAAGCTACTGAATGTATTTTCCTTGGGTATGCACAAAATCAAAAAGGATATTGCTGTTATGAGCCTGTTTTAGGGAAACGTTTTGTGTCCATGTATGTCACTTTTTTTTTAGGATATGCCCTACTATTACAAGGCTTCTCCTCAGGGGGAGAATAGTGAGGAAGGGGTTTCAGTTTCATCCCCAAAAGTTCCTTTACTTGTCCAAGTTATTGAGGGGGAGTGTTGTGAAGAGGGTTGTCAAAAGTGTAGGGGGTTGAGAGTGTACCACAGAAAGTGGTGGAGGTAGGTCAATTCCTGTCCACAACAGTAATTCGAGTCAATCCCAACATCTTCTACAGCCCTAGATCCAGACACTACCATTGCTCCCACACTTGAGCCTGCTATTAATATGCTTAGCCTCCACCGTCAAATGACCTTGATCTTCCAATTGCAATTCATAAAGGGAAGCACCATTGCACCTTATCCACTGCCCATTGTATCTCCAAGTTCCTTTTCTATGATTGCCTCTTAGAATCCTATAGATCTTACTTGGCATCTATTGCTACTATTCCTATACCCAGAAAAGTGCAAGAAGCCCTTTTGATACCTGGGTAGAAGGAGGCAATGAAAGCAGAGACGGATGCTCTTGTTAAGAACAACACATGGTAACTAGTTAACCATCCTGAAGGGAAGAAACCTGTTGGATACAGATGGGCGTTTACTGTAAAATATAATGCTGATGGTACTATAGAGAGGTATAAGGCCAGATTAGTTGCAAAGGGATTCACACAAACTTATGGCATAGACTATATGGAAACCTTTGCACCTGTTGCAAAGATGAACACTATCAAAGTCCTACTATCCATTGCTGCGAACTTCTCATGGCCACTATTTCAGCTAGATGTTAAGAATGCTTTCCTCAACGGAGACTTGCAAGAAGAGGCATACATGGAGTTACCCCCTGATTTTTATAGTACAAAAGCAGGAAAGAAAGTTTTCCTACTGAAGAAGGCTTTATATGGGCTGAAACAATCTCCGAGAACTTGGTTTGATATGTTAAACTGGCTTTGGACAAATTCAGCTACATACAGGCTCAGTTAGATCACACTCTATTCTTTAAGAAGATAGGTCTTTCCCTGACCCTACTTGCAGTTTATGTAGACGAATTGTGATAATAAGAAGTGATATTAGTGAGATTGAATCTCTTAAACAACATCTTCACAAGGAATTTGAAGTGAAGGGCTTAAGGGAATTGCACTATTTCATGAGAATTGAGGTAGCTCGACCTAAGCATGGCATTTTTATCTCTCAGAGGAAATATGTTCTTGACTTACTGGAGGAAATTGGAAAGTTAGGAGTGAAACCAACTGACACACCTATTGAGCTTAACCATAAAATAAGTGCAGAAAGTGGAGAACTTCTTGAGGACAGGGCTATGTACCAAAGGCTGGTTGGGAAACTTCTTTATCTCTGCCTAACTCGGCCAAATATTTCATATGTTGTTAGTGTTGTTAGCCAATACATGCATTCTCCTAGGACCACTCACCTCCTTGCAGTGGAAAGGATTCTTGCCTACTTGAAGAGATGCCCAGGGAGAGGTATACTCTTCAAGAATAGTGGTCACATGGAAATAGTAGTGTATACAAATGCGGATTGGGCTGGACGTGTTGATGACAGGAGGTCTACCTCTACGTATTGTGCATTTGTGAGGGGAAATCTTGTTTCCTGGAGAAGCAAAAAACAGAATGTTGTTGCTCACTCTAGTGCAGAAGCTGAATACAGATCCATGGCCAATGGTGTTGCAGAAGTGTTATGGCTGAAATCCTTGCTTAATGAGCTAGAAATTGATTATGAGAAGCCACTGATGTTGTATTGCGATAATCAAGCAGCAATTAATATTGCCCACAACCCAATACAGCATGACAGGACAAAGCATATCAAAGTGGACAGACATTTTATCCGAGAGTGAGTTGCATCTCAAGAAGTATGTCTTCCTTACATTGCCTCAGACATGCAGTTAGCTGATCTCCTTACTAAAGCAATCACAAAGAGCAAGCTGGAGACAGATTTATGCAAGTTGGGAATGACAAACATCTACTCCCAACTTGAGGGGGAGTGTAGAGATAGTTAATAGTGTGTGTGGTTCCAACCCCACACTTATTTATTATGTTTTTATTTCCTTGTTTATCTTTTTTTAATTTGTGTTGGAGTTTTAAGTAGGGGTATTAGAGTAAATCCTACTCTTGTAACGAGATTAACATTTATAAATAACAACTAATGGGGCATCAGTAATATACAACCGAACCCCTTCTTTCTTTCTCTCTCTCTCTCTCTCTCTCTCTCTCTCTCTTCTTCTCTTCGAACCTGTGTTTCTTTTCTTAAATTACATCAGACCACTGCAGTATTCTATCTGTTTTGTTCAAGTGTATAGTTCTGAAGTAGCAGAGATCTTGTGGTTGAAGACTTTATTACTGAAAACAACTTACAATACCATGCAAAGTCCAGATATTGTGAATAAAGAAGTCCTGACCATATTCATGGCACATATTGTTACCAGAGATCCAGAATACGATTGGGGCAAACACATTCAAGTGGATCAGAATTTAACTTGTGAAAGAGTTGCATAAACTAGATGTTTACTAGTTTAAGAATTGCTCTGCCAACCATTTAAAATTGTAAAAAATTCTACTAGAAATTATTGTAAATGAAAAAATGAACAAAAATGAAAAATCATAGCACACAACAAAGAATTTGCAAAACAAAATAATTAGTCAATATTGTTATCAATATGACAACAAATAAATTTATAAGTATAGATTATCCATATGGAATAAAGCCTGATATAAATAAACATATTAAAACAAATATACCAGTTGTGCTTCCCTTTGTATTAAACGAAATATACCAGTTGGAAACAAACTCACTGTATGTGCAGGGGTAAGGTTGTGGACATCTGTCCCTCCCCAAACCCTGCATTGGCGGAAGCCTCGTGAACTGGGCTGCCCTTTTTATTAAAAGAAATATACCAGTTAAACAAAGCCACCTCATAAATAATGTTAGGCAATATTCTGTAAAAAGGCAGCCTAGGTTGCACAAGGCTCCTGCCAATGTGGGGTCTCGGGAGGGACATACAAAGAGGCTGTTACCATGATTTGAACCCTGGTCACCTAGGTTGCAATGGAGCAACCCAACCATTGCGCCAAGGCCCACCCTCTAAGGGCAGACTTTGAGATAGTTCCAAGCATTGCACTTTGGCAAAGATACAAAGAGAGATGACTTGAAACCATTGACTCTCATCACCTCAATTTCTTGTTTCTTCTCAGAGATAGAGAGACAGGAACAAGATATTTTAATGAGTTTTTTACCTCTAAAAAATATAGCCAAGGACATATTTAGAAAGAAAAGAATAGGTATTTATAAACGCTAAGTTCTTTTCACTACACTGCTATTTATAAATAGCAACTTGTCTACTGATTTTGGTAATACAAAAGATAGGATTTGCATCTTTGATTTCTCTTCTTTGTTAATGCTGAAACTAAATATTAGAGTTATTTTACTATTGGGTACTAATATAAAGCAGTTTGAGATATGCTCTGCAATAGACAATGGTAACTTTTTAGTAATTATAGTTGTATAGAGAATAAGGATCAAAGTGAACAACTATCATGGGAGCACAATAAGATGCTTAAACTTTGTAGGTTTCCCTAATTTAAGAAGGAAGAGGGCCTTTTTAGAGATTCTTTTAGATTTTGAGGGGGATCCATAATAAGAGCTCCCAATGCTGTCTTGGTGTTGTCAAGGAACTTAATCATATCTGAATTGTGTGACATAAAGCTATACACAGAAGAAATTTTTCTCACTGCCCTATATCAATACATGAGGATTCGTACATGCATGTGTCTGCATAGAAATATCACATACATGTGAATTATAGCATGTTTTTCTTAAGGGTATGCAACAACTAATTAGTGTTAAAATATTCATAAATGTAAATTCCTATAATGAGATGCATTAAACTGGTAATTGCTACTTGGATGTGTCATGAGCTTTTTTTTTTTTTCAACTGAAGACATCAACATAAATTTCTGATTAGAAGCAATGTTGCAACAAGAAATACACTAATTCAAGGGTGGAACAATTAAACAATTATTAAGAACTTTTGAATAATTATATACCTTATTTAGAAAACTAAGGAAACCATCCTCTGTATATGTACTTCTCACAAAACCCTGGGCATCTTCAATTGATAAATAACCTCCACAACTAGAAGTAGTATCACTGAGAAATGATGTCAGAAATCATTTTCTTGAATACATATACAATTCAAAGACCCATGTAAATGAAAATAAAAAGTTAAAACACCAAATATACAAAATGTGAATATATAGCTCCATATTCTTTATTGTATGTATGCCTTCATTTCCATTTGATCCACCTCTTAAATGGGCCACTAGCCATGAGCTTAAAACATGCTCACTCAATCTTATATAATGTTGCATGCACCCAGGCATCAAAGTTTCAGATCTTTACTAGAGTTGTAATGGCTTATAATTATATTAGGAGTAATTGCTTTCTATTTCTACTCATATTTTCTTATTGATAACGAAAAATGTATTAATATAAAAACAAGGTATACAGCAATCAGCAGCTTATACAATGAATCTCTACACTCCAGAGACTGAACAAACTTAACCCTAAATCCTATAGAATAGTGTAGAGATAGTGAAGATTAAAGTTGTAATTTTATTCGTATCTTGTACATATTCTTTATTCCCTTTGTTCTTTTGTATCTTCAGGACAGAAGTGTCCTTTTGTTTTATTAATATAAGTACTCTTTCTTTGGTTGGTCAAACTACTGGACACACTACAAATCTGTTTACCTTCCTCTTGTTTGAACTACACTAACATGGTACGGAGCAGCTTCAATCATTCATTGATTTCTGCTATCATTCCTCACTATTAGATAATCAAATAAGGATTCATATCACCTTTTTGCACTGGTATCTGTTATCAACTTGGGGCCTTTTCAATCAGGACAAGAAGATCATATTTTCTGGGAAAATATGCCATTCATCTTGCTATTTATCCTGTTTCTCACAAGTGATTGCTCCATTTGGGTTGAAATCTAGATCTAGTGCCTCCCTAGGCTGTTCCTTCAGCCTATATTTTTTGATGAAGTTTGGATTGGATTTACTAGGGTTTTGATCCAACCTATTCGGCCAACCCGTGTTCTTTCCTTCTCTTGAGTGTTGAGAAATTTTCAGCATTATCTTGCACTTCCATTGGTTGATTTCTTTACTCTGTTGTTTTCGATAGCTTCCGAAAGAACTGATGTGCTTCCATTAAGTTTGATGGGCCCAACTATGCCCTATGGCAATTCCATTTTCAGTTTTATGTTGAAGGAAAGGGTCTGTGGGGGCATATTGATGGGACCACTGTCAAGCTTGATGAAACCGATGCAAAGGGACTGCAAACTTGGAAGAATAATAATGCTCAGATTGCTTCCAGGATTCTTGGTTCAGTGGATACTGATGTGGCTATCCCTATGAGAGGTCTCCGAACAGATAAGGAGATGTATGATTACTTGGAAAAGGTTTATCAGCAATCAAACATCTCTTGATGGTATCAGATTGAGAGAGATTTTTTTTTCATATTTCCAGGGTGAGAGAAAAATTCGAGGGTTTTATGCTGGTTTCATTAACCTTTGGGCGGAATATGAACTGGTTCACACTGGGGAGGTATCATCAACCTGTTGCATTAAGGCCCTAAAGGAACATTTTGATAGGAGAAAAGTGATGCATTTCCTAATGCATCTTTGGGCTGAATATAAAGTAACAAGGTCGAATATTCTGCATAAAGATATTGTGCCATCCCTAGACACTATTCTTGGTGAGCTTCAACGTGAAGAAACTAGAATGGTTACTCAGTCTTCTGTCAATGCAAAGAATGAAGGGGTGGAGACTATGTTTCTAGCTGCAGATAAGTCCAAATCAAAGAAAGATTTATCTGAAGTACAATGTTATGAATGTAAGGAATTCAGAGTGTGGTGTCTCATTGTAGGAAGAACTAAGAACATGTGTACCTACTGTAAGAAGCATGGGCATATTATACCTGAATGTCCCACTCGACCACCGAAAGGGAACCATGAAAAATCAACACATGGCACATTAGACCTAGGTTGAAGGATAAAACGACATACCATTCTCTATTGCATCGACAAAGGGAGATGCTCCTAATGTTATGACAGAGGAGAAGATTAAGAAGCTCATGTCCTCGGTAATTACGTCTGCCTTTTTTGCTTCCGGCTTGTCTGGTGAGTTTACCTATTATTGTTCTTCACCTAATCATCTCTAGATCATTGGTTTTGGCATCTCTAATTATATGATGGGGGCAACTTGTGGTCAATCTTCCTATCCTATCCCCTCTAAAACATATTGTTGCAGCCAATGGTGAGAAGTTTAACATTGTTGGTTGTAAGGACTTAGCCTTGGCTACCTCACTCCTCTCCTTTCTTATTGCCTTAAACCCTGTTTGCTCCTAAACTTACCACTTATCTAATATCTGTTAGTCAACTTGTTGAACATGGTAATACTGTCATGTTCTTACATGATGGTTGTTTGATACAGGAGCAACGCACTAGGGAGTGGTTGTAGAGTGGGGCAACTCTTCGCACTGGAATTTGAGAGGAAGCCAACTTCTACTACTACTAGTTCTTGTCTTTTGTGATGTCTTGTAATAATGATTAGAACCTTTGGCATCGTCGTTTGGACAATCCTTTTGCAAAGAAACTTGAGTCACTTTTTACTTTTGGATGTTTACCTTCATCTGTCACTTTTGTGATTTCCAGTTTCAACTACACATGCTATTGCTCCTTTTCAGTTATTGCATAGTAATGTTTGGTTGTCTCCTATGATTTCTAGAATGAGACTTAAATGAAGTGGTTGAATATGATTTCTACACATGCTATTTTCTTTGCAGCAACATGGTATACAATCCCGAAGATCTTGTCCCGACACTCAACAAAATGAAGTGGTTGAATGCAAGAATGGCCACATCTTGAGTGTTGTAAAAACCCTGCTACTAGATTCTCATCTTCCAACAACCTTCTAGTTGGAAGCTGTCTACATTGTTGTGCATCTCATTAATATTCTTTCATCGTTTGTTCTTGAAAGTTTTTCTCCAACTCCCCTCCTAACTTCTCAATACTTCATGTCATTGGGTGTATCTGTTTTGGGCATCTTCCTCATGAGCATACTAAGTTGACGGCTCAATTTGCTTTGTGTTCTTTCCTGGGCTACAATCCTAACTATAAAAGATTTGTTTATTATGATAAAAAATCTTGTAGTCTTGAATTTATCGAAATGTGATTTTTCTTGAAAATCTTTTTTTTTTCTTTGAACATGTTACCAAAATTCCTACTCCTTTAGTGTCAATCTTGCAACACTTTGAACCTACAGGTCCTTCTAAAGCACTTCGTTTTTTTTGGTTGCCATATCATGACAGATAGTTCAAAAGAGATAGTAAAAGTTGAATGGCTGTGTCAATTTGTCTACACACCCAAAGGATTTGAATTATATATCACAAGTTTACATAAAAGTGAAAGAAACATTGTGCCCTTCACTAAAACAAATAAGAAATAAGATAAGTTTACAAGAAAGAATAAAAAATACTATACAATAAGGTACAAGATAAAATGGTACTCCCAATTGATCAGCCCATAGTATCTCTACACCCCCCTCAAACTGATGTTGAGGTAGAAGCATCAATTTGTTAGCCAAGAACTCGTGGTGAGGATGCATCATAGCCTTAGTGAAGATTTCAGCTAGTTGAAGGCTAGACAAAACATGGGGAAGAGTAATGAGACTGGCAAAGAACTGATCTTTGATGAAATGGAAATCATCCTCTATATGTTTGGTACGCTCGTGGAAAGTAGGATTAAAGACAATCTTGATAACACTGATATTATCTGCATGGATGGGAATAGGAGTAGGAGTCTGGAGGTGAAGATCATTGAGAAGAGCTCGAAGCCACACAATTTCACTACAGACAGAGGACAGCTCAATATCTTGCCTTAATGGAGGACTTGGAGATAGTTTGTTGTTTCTTACACTTTTAGGACATAAGGGAATCACTCACGAAAACACACTGGCCTATGGTAGATCTTCTAGTGTAAGGGCAGCCAACCTAATAAGCATATGCATAGTCTAGCAGATTTAGAGATGACGATGATGAAGAGAAAAAATAGTCCATACGAGACAGTACCCCTGATGTACCTTATGATCCTAAGAATTGCTGTCTTATGGGGCTGTCTAGGAGAAGTAACAAAGTGGCTGACAACTTGAACTGAATAGGAGATATCAGGTCTTGTCATGGTGAGATAGAAGAGGCTATCAACAAGTTTCCTATACAATGTAGCATCAGGAAGGAGTTCACCACAATCCTTGGATGATTTCAGGTTCACCTCAAGAGGAGTATCCACCTATTTCTCATCAATGAGAAAAGCTATTCGAACCAAATCCATAACATACTTTTGCTGATTTACAAAGTATCCTTAAGGGGAATGACTTACCTCCATTCCTAGGATACAAGTCAGGGAGCCAAGATCCTTCATCTTGAATGCTTGGCTCAAGAGATTCTTGAGTTGGGAAATACCCTCATAGTGCCTGCTTTAAGACAGAGAGAATAATCAAAAGGGCTTTGCATGATAGAATGAAACCTCTCAAACCAAGCTCAAGGTTTTGTCTGGGATTCCTTTTTTTTTTTGCTTTCTTTGGTTGCAAGTGGATTACTCCTCAGGATGTAGTGAGTCTCTTCAACCCAAATTTCATAAGGCAGACGATGAAAAGAAGAAAGAGTTATGTGTAAAACAATTAGGGTAGCAGTGGTGTGGACTTCCTAAGGCAGCAGACGAAAAGAGGAAGAGTTACATGGAAAACAGTTAGGGCAACAGTGGTGTGGACTTTTTGGGAGCAAAGAAATGCAAGGATCTTTAATGAAAAGCACAAGTCAAAAGAAGAAATTGTGGATTCTATAAAGATAAAAGTTGCACACTGGCTAAAAACACTAGAGCTCTTCCAAAGTTTTTCAGTGGTTGACATAATAAGAGCATGGAATGAAGTGGTACACTCTTCTAAAGAGAAAGACAAAAAATGTGATGGATTGGAAGCCCACAGCTAGCAACAAAGTCAAGATGAACTTCAGTGGGAGCTCTTTAGTGAACCTGGGACTAGCAGGAAATGGTAGTGTATTTAGAGATTCTTCAGGGGAAGTACTGGCAATGTACTCAGGTCCTTTAGGGGTAGGAGACTCAATAAAGGCTGAGCTGCTAGCTCTGTTACAAGGTCTAAAACTTGCCAAACAAGCAAACCTTCAAAATTTGAAGGTTGAAGGGGATTCAAAACTGGTTATCTCTTGGACTACCACAAGGTGTAATGTCCCCTAGATTTATAGACACACCCTGAGAGAGATAGAAAGCCTGGCAAAGGAACTCAATAAAGGCTGAGCTGCTAGTGCTGTTACAAGGTCTAAAACTCGCGAAACAAGAAAACCTCCAAAATTTGAAGGTTGAAGGGGATTCAAAACTGGTTCTCTCTTGGACTACTATAACGTGTAATGTTCCCTAGATTTATAGACACATCCTGAGAGAGATAGAAAGCCTGGCAAGGGAACTCAATGATTCTTTCATTTGGATCAGAAGGACTGCAAATGGAATGGTCAACTCATTAGCCAAGAAGGGGGTCCATAGGCAACAATTATTTTGGGCACAATTGTAATTTTTATGGCTTTGTTGACATATTGGTTGTATTGTAATTCGACACCTGTTTCTCACTCGTTATTAAAATTAATTTTTCTTTGCTAATAAAAAAAAAGCTCAAGGTGCCTATTTGAGATTATAAAGAGATCTCTTGAGGCGACAAACCATAGATAGTCGGATCCTCACAGTATCTAGGAAGAGGCTTCATAAGCATTGTTTTCCTTCAATGACCATGAAGGAAGGCATTCTTGACATCCATTTGATGAATATTTCACTGCTTTACTGCTCAGATAGCTAATACCAAGTGTACTGTAGTCATCCTTGCAACTGGTGCAAAGGTCCACTCATAGTCAATCCCATAATCTTGCTTGTATCCTTGTGCAACCAGATGAATCTTGTATCTGTCAAGGTTACCATAAACTTCAACTTGACGGAGTGAACCCATCTACTATAAATGATTGAGACATCTGGGGGCATAGGGATGAGGTCCCAAGTATCATTCTCTATAAGGGCCTAAATTTCTACATCCATAGCTTCTTGCTAGTACAAAACTGCCATAGCCTACTAATGAATCTTTGGAATATCTATAGATGACAGGATAGCAGAGAAGGAGCTATGGTTGGTGGGAGAACCATAGCGGGGGATCTAGAGATATAAAAGGAACAGTATAGAAGAGGAGAGGATGAAACATGAGTTGAGGAAGAAGGCTTTGGATTAGTACTTATAGTGTCAAGAGGAGTGGAACTATATGAACCAGTTGAGAAGAGAGTAGAGGTGTGGGCGGCCAATCGCTTCCTTACATACTTGGGAAGAGACTCCAAGAAGGTAGAGGTGGACTTCATAGTACCTGTAGAATCAAAAGAATGCAAAACAAACATAGGAGTAGGGAGTTTTAACAATTTGAGCAAAGAAGAAAATATTCTCAAGAAAGACAACATTTCTAGAAATCTGAATCCCCCTCTACAGATATTCCTCCCTTACACACTTCTAGAATTTCTAGACCACTTGACTGCTATGCTTTTCCTTCCAACTGTAGCTCCTTTTTTGCTATGCTATCGTCTATAGATATACTGTCATATCAGTAGGTTTTTTCTCATCCTCATTGAAAAGGGGTCATGGACACTGAGATCTCTACTCTCCTTGACAAATGGAAGTCAGTTCCTCCTCATGATGCTTCTGTCATTGGAAGTTGGTGGGTTTATTCAGTAAAGTTGAAGTTGACAACAAGCTGAACCGAAGAGAGTCTATCACCATGTTTCAGGGGTGTCGAAGAATGAATCGATCCCCACCCCCAACCAGCCTTTATATATTATAATATGTACAATTACAAGAAGGTCCTTATAGGGTTGAAAGATTACAAGAAAGCCCGTATAGGGCTGAAAGAGAGAAAAAACAGAATAAGATAAAATACAATGGGAGCTATTATAATAGGATACATCAATACGCTCCACACTCTCCTTCAAACTGGTGCGACATCATAGTTTGCTCACAAGAAAGAGATGTTTTGCTCTTGCCATAGCATTTGTAAAAATGCAACAATCAACATATCTAAGGTCACATAAGCAAGTGAAATAGAACAAACAAAAAAAGGTCTATAATAAAGTGACAATCCGCTTCAATATGTTTAGTCCTCTCGTGAAAGACCGAATTCGAGGCAATATTGATAGCACTGGTATTGCCAACAAGAAAAGGAAAAGGATAGGAAGGTGAACACCAAGACCATCAAAGAGAGATGACTTGGAGACTGTTGTTTCTTGCATTTCTAGGAAATGAGGGAATCACTTATGAAGACACACCACCTAGTAGTAGAACGTCTGGTGTCTAAGCAACCTGCATAATTAGCATCAACATATGCCCTCAATAGAATAGGAGGGGAGGAATACAACAGTCCCTAGGATAATGTTCCACGAACATGCAAAATAATCTAATGAACAACAATCAAATGAGGTTGACGTGGGATAGAAACAAACTGACTAAGAACTTGAAATGCATGGGAGATGTTAAGACGAGTCATAGCAAGATAAATGAGGGAGACCACAAGTTGTCAATAGAGTGTGCATCAGGAAGTGGTGAATCTTCTGTCTTTGATAACTTGACATTCAACTCTAAAGGAGTATCAACCTGTTTCTCATCAATAAGACCAACTAAATAAGATTAGAAGCAGCACCCAGACATATAAAATGAACTATGAAGAAGGGATTCAAGTTCTCTAATTCCCTCTTCCTCATCCCCAATCAACAATATATCATCAACCTACAGAAGAAGGTTGATGATAAGATTAGAAGAATTCGAGCCATAACCAACAACAACAACAACAACAACAACATCATGAAATTCTAAAACCAGGCTCGAGGATCTTATTCCAGACCATATAGAAACTTCATTAGTTTGTAGACAAGAGAGGGATCACTACAATACCCAAGAGGAGTTTTCATATACACTGACTTCTATAGTTGGCCATGAAGGAAAACATTCTTCACATCCAGTTGATAAATGGACCAAGATTGTACAACTGATAGAGCCAAAAGAACACAGACTGTAGTAATCTTGGCAGCTGGGGCAAACATCTTTTCATAATCAATACCATATTCTTGAGTATGCCCCTGGCTAACAAGACAAGATTTATATCAGCATAGGGAGCCATCAAATTTCAATTTTATGGTGTAGACCTATCTACTCCCAATGATAGAGGCATATGAGGGTGCAGGCACAAGTGTCATCCTCATGTAAAGCATGAATCTCTGCACCCGTAGCTTCTTTCCAATGAGAGCTACTATTGGCTTGCTAGTAGGTACAATAAATATCTATAGAGGATAAGGCAACAAACAAGGACTTATAGTTTAAAGGGAAGCCATAGTGGTCAGGGATTCTAGAAATGTGAGTGAACGACGAAGATGAACAAAAGCAAGAGGGGTATCACTTACAGGCACAGTTGTGGAATGATCTTGAATTAGTAGGAAGGGGGGTCGCAGGTGTAGGGACGGGAGCACACAACCACTTGCGAGAGAAGGAATGTAGTTGATCAAGAACATAGTCATACTAGGCTACTAGCTACCTCAACCCAAAAGGAAGAAGGTGCAATTGACTCCTAAAACAAGGTCCTTACAACACTAAGAACATGTCCATTCTTGTGCTTGACCACACTATTCTGCTAAGGAGCATCTAGATAGCTTCATTGAACTTGTATCCCATTAGTCTTCAAGTAAGAAAGTCTCCATTGATGTTTTCTCTCCCTGAATCTAAGCGAAGGATATGCATACAAGACTAAAACCAGACTTGTACCATGGCATGAAATAGCTGAAATGTTGGGAATCCATGTATGAAACAGTGCACTCATCAATGAATAATTCAAAATACTTGTATCCTAAATGAGAAATAATAGATACGTATCCAAACATCAGTATGTATAATTCCTAATGAAGAAGTAGCATGCTCAAACTTGTGATAAAACGACAAAGTATGGCTCTAACTCAAACAACAAGAAATACATGAAGTATGAAAAGTTTGCAAAGACGAATTTTATTTCTTATAAAACCAAAGTCAAACAAAAGCTTTAATTTTTCAGAATGAGGGTGACCCAAAAGTTTATGCTACAAGTCCCAAACATTGTTTCTTTGACCCAAAAAGAACTAGATGAGGAAGAATTGAAGATGATGACTTGACTATGAGAGATATCTTAAACTCCAATATAAACAAGTGGCCCAGCCTACGCCCCTTCCCTTTCACCTTCCCAGTGCATTGGTCCTGAATCAAGAAACCATCAAAAGAAAAAGTAAGGAAATGACCTTCATCAACAAGATGACCTACTGAAATAAGGTTTGTAGTGAGATTGGGAACAAAGAAGTCTTGGTAAGGGAAAAGCAAGTGGAGAGTGAAATCTTAAGGGACAAATCATTACTACCAATGATGCTAAGTTTTTTCACCATTGGTAGTAACAATTTTAATGATGGGTTTTAGTATAATTACTTGAGGGTTCAGGGTAGGCTCCGGTCATATGATTAGTAACTTCATAATCAATAATTCAAATAGCAGAAGAGGAACAACCAGAAAGCTCACTGGATAAGCCAATAGCAAAGAAAGCAAAAGAGATAGCAGAGGATAGGGGTGAGCATTATTCGGTTAAAACCGAAAATTTTAGTTTCGGTTTCAGTTTTTAGAATTAGAAATTCAGTTAACCGAATTAACCAAACTTTTCAATATAGCATGTAATATATAATATATAACATATTATATTTAATATATAATATATTTATATATATATATGTTATGATATATATATATATAATATAATATAGTATATATTTTTAAAATTCGGTTTTAACCGAAAATTTCAGTTTCGGTTATTTCGGTTTTCCTCTAATTCGGTTTTGGTTCAGTTTTCATTTTTCTAATTCAGTGTTTAAAATTTTGGTTTATTCGGTTTGGCTTTTAACTGAATAAACCGAATGCTCACCCCTAGCAAAGGATATCAGTTGCAGAATTTTCTCTTCACCCAAAGGTTTAGATGATTCACTTTTAATAGAAGAATCAAACTTGGTGGAAGTGATGTCAAAAGTATCGCCCTTAGTCACCTAATAATGCATGATATGATTCTTCTTTTGAACACTCTTATCTGGTTGACCAGGGCAATTTGGAATAATGTAAACATGTTTCTTACAGTAAGTTCACACATTTCTCTTCTAACAATGTGAAACAATACGATTGAACCCTTTACACTCATAGCATTGGACCATTGAAACATCCTTAGTGGCTGGTTTCTTACTTCCATGTGCAATGAAAGCAGTGTTATCCCCAGCATCAACTAGCTTTCCATCAACTCCCACAACAGTCAAAAGTCTAGTGTCCTCCCTAAGGAGTTCTCCCATCATTGAGTCCAAGTATGGATGGGTCCCTCTACTCAAGATATTAGACCTGATTATTATAATAGGAGGATACAACACAAATAGGAACTATTATAATAGGGTACATTAATAGAAGTTTGATGGTAGCCTTGAGAAATATAAGGCTAGACTGGTTGCTCAAGGTTACAAGCAAGAGTATGGGATTGACTATGAGGAGACATTTTCTCTTGTAGCTAAGATGACCACAGTCTGTCTTCTCATTGCCACCTTGACGGATAAAAATTGGGTGATTCATCAGATGGATGTAAAAAATGTCTTCTTACATGGAGATCTAAAAAAGCGGTGTATATGAAGCCTCCTGGTTATTTTGATGACCCTAATCTTGTATGCTTCCTTAAGAAGTACCTCTATGGTTTAAAACAAGAACCTTGAGCTTGGTTTGAGAGATTTTGATCCACCACTACTGATACTGTTTTCACCTAAAGTTCCTCAAACTACTCTCTTTTCACTTCTCATTGTCCCTTGGGGATTACTCTCTTCTCCTATATGTTGATGATTTTCTTTTAATTGGAGATGATTTCATCATCTGCAACAACTCCTCAAGGGATTTCTCTCTTTTTCAGCATAGAAGTTCATCATAACTCTTGTGGTGACTTTGTCAACCAGTAAAGGTATGCTATTGATTTGGTGAAGCTTGCTCACCTCACAGACTCCAGACTGGTTGATACCACTCTAGAGATAAATTTTAAGCTTAGTAAAGATGATGGTCCACTCCATAAAGATGCCGCCCTTTATTGTCATGTTGTGGAGAGTCTTATTTACCTCACTATGATGCGTACAAATATATCTCTTACAGTTCAGACTGTCAGCCAATTTGTACAGCCGCTTTTTTGCCTCTACATCATCGCTTCAGTTGTCAGCATATGATGATGCTGACTGAGCTGGTTGTCTAGATACTCACATGCCATGCCATGTCATCCATTGAAGTGGAATACCAAGCCATGCCATCAACTTGTAGTGAAATCATTTGGCTCAAGTCTCCTATGCATGGCCTTTGCCTTGATCAAACATCTCCTGTTCCTTTATTAGCTGACAATCTCAGTGCTATCAATATCTTTCTAATCCAATTTTCCATGAGCAGACTAAGCATATTGAACTGGATTGTCACTTTAATAGGGATCTCCTTCATCTCACTTCCTCATGTTTCTTCTAATCTTCAACTGGCAGATATTTTTACAAAGGCTATGACGAGCCAAACATACCTTTCTTATGGACAAATCAATGCTAGAGAGTGAAGGTTAAAGTTGAAATTTTATTTGTATCTTGTACATATTCTTTATTCCTTTTATTCTTCATTCTTTTGTATCTTCACTCTTTGTATCTCAAGGGTAGAAGTGTCCTCTATTTTATTAATATAAATACTCTTTGTTTGTGTGGTCGAACTACTGGACACACCACAAATTTGTTCACCTTCCTCTTGTTCGAACTGCATTGACAAAGAGAAACATCACAAGCCAAATCAAATAAAGAAATCAAATGAACCCGACCTAAACAACATCCTAGTATTCTAGGAAAGCCAAACAAGGGTGAAAAATAAACCAGCTCCTAAACCTATTGCTCCTTGTCAAACATGAAGTTGTAAGAAACCTTCATCACCCGTTTTTTGGGATGTACATGAATCGCAAAATTGTAATTCTGAAAGCTTTCTTTGACTTTCCGCTTTGGTGTCTCCTCGACACCGAGTGCCTGTAATCATCCTTTTTTTATCTTAATGAAAATTTTCTTTTTACTATAAAAGAAACCTTCATCACCACTTGACCATTGCCTATCCCTATCTTCATTATTTACAAATCCCCCCAACCACACATAAAAAGCACCATTTCATTTATAAAATAGGTATTGAATTCAAAATGGTGGTGGCACTCACACTACTAGAGACTCTCCAGCCAATACAAATTCTTGTATCTCTCCCATGGGACTTAGATCCCACATAATACAACTCCAACCAGAGATTTCATTCCCATATCTCCACTTGGTTATTATCCTTACAAGCATTGCCTAGAAGAAATGTTTAAAGTCTCCCTCCACCAATTTAAGTTTCTTTGGCTATGTTTTAGATTCTTAAATTTCTATTATCCAATGATCCATATTTGTTCCACCTTTTGTGATCCATTGGTGTTAATTCTTTTAAAACCCTTGTCAAATAGGCAAACTGTTTGCCTGTGTGGCCAACTTTAAATAACATAGTTTAATACTAAGGAAGCAGCAGTATTTCCCTTAGAATAAGATTGGCTCACAAAAGGAACAAGTGTTTTTATCACAAGACAGTAATCCTACCCTCAAAATTGAACATGATAAAATAAAATGAAGTTATTTATCCATATAACAAAATTGAAATTATTATAATATTAAAAGATCAACATGCATACCAACCTTTGATTTGACAGCTTAAAAGTGACTTGCTTCCACAGAGGTCCACCTTTGCCACCCATAAATGAAAAACGTGCCCTACTCTAGAAACAAACACAAATGATGTAAGAAAACAGAGGTTTTCAACATTACGAGGTGAGAAAACAAAATAACAAGTTTCATCAAATTACTAATTATTGAATATGAGTCCAGGTTGTTGAAATGTATAAGGGGCATTTTAGTCACTTGTTATATCATTGTATTTCCCCTGTTAAGAATCACTTAACCAGGGGATTTTTGTACTTTCACATATTCTAAAGAAGTGAATAACAGTGCAGGTCGACAAGGAGAAGAAACCCATTCATATCTACTTCCTTTAGACCCTTTATCTCTCTTTTCACTTTCTTCTTGTTCCCTACTGTGTAAGACAGATTCCCCTACCATTTTCCCTTCATTTCTCCCCTTTTCCCCTTTATTCTCAGGTTGTAACACAGGTTATAGATAGCTGGCTTGAAAATGAAATAAAGTCTGTATGCTGCATTTCTTTAAAAAGATGTACAATTTCAGGTTATAGGAACTACCCCTTTCCAGGTTTTCTATATCTTACTAGGTAGCTTCCATTATCTTTTATATATGAATATCCATGGACGAAAAGATATCACTTATAAAAAAAAGCTGTCAAGGAGTTTTCAGGAAATCATTAGGGGAGATTACTCAAAAAAAAAAAAAAACTGTTGTGGCTAATGTAGAAGGGTCTAGGGATGATGCCTTCTTCAATGGTGAAGGGAGCTTTTTTCCTTGGATTACCTTGGCTACTCCCATCAAAGTTTAATTTCACGAAGTCTTTGGCTGGAGGTGTCCACAGAACCTACTCTTTTACTATTGAGGAGGAGCCTTTTGCCACTGCCTTCCAATTTCTCCATAAAACATCAAAGGACCAATAAGAGGAAGAATTCAGGGTCCTAAGCTAATGTATCACCCTCACCAATATACAATCTCTTACCTCTTCTTTACTTTTACTATTGATCCTTCCCCTCTTTTTAGGCCAAATGAAGGTAGAAGGGTCAAAAAGTTTATCTACCTCCGTTGGCAAGGACCACCTGCAATCATACAAAGAGAAAAGCCATCCCCAAATATTGAGAGATATATTGTATTTGGTTGTGTTTGGGTTGTTGGAGGTTACAGGATATAGTTGTAAAATTGATAAATTCTGGAGACCTGTATGTATTTATGGGAGAAAAGGGGGCTTATGTGCCATTCTGATATAATTTGGTCTTTTTCTTATTTAAGCTAGTGGTTGTGTGGGATTAGGGTTGAGTGAGTGTGTATGTGTGTGTGTGTGTGTGGAGGAGAGAGAGAGAGAAGAGTTGTATCTCTTGTTCTCATAGTGGATATTTTTCCTCTTCTCCCGTGGATGTAGGCTACCAAGTCAAACCACATTAAATATTGGTGTTTTCTCTATTTCTTCCTATTTTCTCCTTGATTTGCTAATTGCTATTCTGCTTTATGTTACTGTTGAAATAATTTAGTTATTTGTGTTAGGGTTTGTTTGGCTAGTTAAAGCGTTTTTTATTTTCTGTTATTTCTGTTATTGTACTCACTTACAGAAGGGGCACAAGAGTCTTTTTCCTTCTTATTTCTGCCACCCTATATAATATAATAGAAGCTGGTGCCGCTAGTACTGTTCCATTGCTCCAAACCTTTTCTTCTTCCTTTCTTTCTTCTTCCCTTCTCTTCTCTACTTCCTCGTATTTCAATCGGATTTATTGCCAAGATGGTATCAGAACAAGGCTGTTGAATTGGGCGACCAAGTTTTTCTCTTCAAGTTGCTGAATCTGGGCTGGTCAAATCAGATCTGCAACTGGTACAACCCTAAAGTTTTCTTTCTTCTTTTATTTCTTTCCTTGGTCGTGTACCAAGTGGAGAACAAATGAATCCAAACCACTGAATGTCGGCAGACTTTTGTGAGGGTTATACCTTTTTTTATTTGTTGGATAGTGTGGTCCTGTACCTGTGAAAAGGTGACTGTAGGTCATAGATGACCTGTTTTCTCTGCTCGTTAGTCTGATTTCATGTGTGTTAGGATCTCTCTTATTAGTTAATGCTGTGGTGGAACTTACTGGAAAACCAGTAGGCTGGGACTGTTCTTCATGCAGATCTGAAAATCAGTCTCATCATAGTTCTTCTTTGGAAATTGGTGCTGTATTTTGTGCTCAGATTAAGTCCAGAACTGAACTGTTGTGTGTGGAGCTTTTGTCGATATAAGGAGGGATCCTAAGTTGAGAGTTTAGATAAAAAAACTTTGTGTTTACCATGTTGTCTGAGAATTCTGCTACTTCAGATATTTCAGGGAGCCACAATGGAGTGAGTGGGGGAATGGATATGAATTTCCCCATGGCTGTTATTCCCTTTGATGGTCTGAACTACCTTGAGTGGTATAGGGGAATAAAACTCTACATCACTGCTAGGGGGAAAATAGGATACATCAACGGGAGAGTGAAAGAACCGAAGAACGGAAGTGCTGAATATGATAGGTGGAACCAAGAGAATAGTATGGTGATGTCATGGCTCTTGGTTTCCATGCTGCCACAGATAAGGAAGACTTTTATGTGGGCTGAAATTGCTTGTGAGATATGGGAACAAGCAAAGTCCACCTATTTAAAGCAGAGACACTATGCCAAAATATACCAACTGCAAGCTGAATCCTCTACTTGCAAGCAGGGGGAGAGGAGTCTCTCGATGTACTATTCTGATTTGACATCGATATGGAAAGAACTTGATCACTACCAGAATGTGAATTGGAAGTGTGATGAAGATGCAAAGGCATATAAGTCACTTGTATCTCAGCAACGGGTCTTTGCCTTCCTCTTAGGGTTGAATCCTTCATATGAGTCCATCGGGGTGCAGATCTTGGGTAGTAAAGACTTTCCATCAGTTCAGGAGGTGTATGCCTTAGTGCAGTCAAAAGAGAGTAGAAGAAGTGTGATGAATTGTGTAGAGGGGGA
Organism: Nelumbo nucifera; assembly: GCF_055504915.1. Classification (NCBI taxonomy): domain Eukaryota; kingdom Viridiplantae; phylum Streptophyta; class Magnoliopsida; order Proteales; family Nelumbonaceae; genus Nelumbo; species Nelumbo nucifera. The sequence continues at coordinate 47,166,154 of NC_142656.1, read as the reverse complement.
GCCAGTTGCCCTAACTGTCCGGGGAAATTCAGATACAAATGTCGGAGGTGCTTTTAAGAAAGGTGACTCTCAGAAGAGAACAGATGATAAGAGTAAACTTTGGTGCACTCACTGCAGGAAGACAAGACATACTAGAGATAGATGTTGGGATCTCCATGGAAAGCCTAAATGGGCACAGGATTTGGGTAAGAAGTCAACACCTGTTCAAGGCAAGAAAACCAAGTCAGCAGAATCAGAAAAAGTATAACTCAGCTAATATGGCGTCTCTAGAGACTAGTCCATTGGTAACTCAGGAGAGGCATCCCAGTTCTGACCCTAAGGAAGAAATTATCAACTCCTTTCATGACCATTTGGAATTGTATGGTAGGACTCTCCGTTAAATGGATTCTGGTCCTACTCCCTCTACCTCTTTCGCGTCTACATCAGGTAACGCTACCACTGCCTTCCATGTGTCATCTCATACCACTGATTCTCCTTGGTTTATTGACTCCAGAGCCTCAAACCATATGACCGGTAAGTCAAATTTATTTCAGACATATAACCTTCTCTTTGGGAGAGATAAGGTGAGACTAGCTGATGGTTCTTTCTCTACCATAGCTGGCCAAAGTACCATACCTCTCCCACACGGCCTTACCCTTTCTAATGTACTGCATGTTCCGAAATTACCTATAAATTTGCTGTCCATTAGTAGTATAACTCACTCCTTGAATTGTTCAGTCACTTTTTTTTCCGTCTTCATGTGTGTTTCAGGATTTGGCCTCGGGGAAGACGATTGGTAGAGGAAGCATGGTGGATGGTCTCTACGTGTTGGAGAATAAACCTGGTCTTGTGGCTACAAAGTCCATGAGTTTGTCCCAAAGTTGTTTGAGTCCTTGTTAGTGAGTCAGTTACAGTGTCAGACATGTCAATTGAGTAAATATTGTAGAAGTTCTTTACCTTTGAGAAATAAAATATCTGAATTTCCATTTCATATTGTTTATTCTGATGTTTGGGGCCCTGTTACTCTACCCACTGAGGCTGGATATAAGTACTTCATTACCTTGATTGATGATTACTCTAGATACACTTGGGTTTACCCTATGCGATCTAGAGATGAAGTGCCAAAAATTGTGAAAGACTTTCAACGCATGGTGTTCACTCAGTTCCAAACTGAAATCCATATATTCCAGTCGGACAATGCGAAGGAATACTTCCATAGTGATCTCACGGAGTTTTTTGCTTCGAGTGGGTCACTTCAACGAAGCTCTTGTGCCAGGACACCCCAACAAAACGGTGTTGCTGAATGAAAGAACTGTCACCTTCTCGAAGTAGCTCGTGGCTTATTAATTCATATGAATGTGCCAAAACGTTTTTGGATGGATGCAGTTTTGTGTGTTACATACATCATCAACTGTATGCCATCTCGGTTACTAGAGTATAAAGCCCCACATCAGCTTCTGTTTCCTACAACTCCGTTGTCCACCATTCCGATGCGTGTTTTTGGGTGTCGCTGCTTTGTCCATAACTTGTCCCCTACTCGAAGAGGTAAGCTTGATCCTCGGGCTATTCCTTGTGTTTTCCTTAGTTACCCTTTATCTCAAAAGGGGTATCGTTGATATGATCCTACCTCTCGCAAGTACTATGTCTCCATTGATGTATCCTTCTTTGAGAATCAACCTTTCTTCTCGGCTTCTCTTCAGGGGGAGAGTAGGGCTGAGGAGAAACAGGCGGCTCAAACTCAACTACCTCCTTTACCCGATCCTCCTCCATTCTATGTCTTTCATTGTCGCCATAAAAGCCAATAGAGTTCAAGAGCCATGGAACCTAACACTGTGCAACCAACATCATCGGATTCGCTAGAGGCAGATCCGTCTCATCAGCCAGGTACACTTGCTCCTATTGATATGCCTGTTCCTCTCAATGTTGATTCCCCTGTCATCAATGATCTTGATGTTCCTATTGCTAAGAGAAAGGGTGTTAGATCTTATACCACTAATCATCCTATCTCTAATTTTGTGTCCTATGATCATATTTCACCTTCATTCTGTGCATTCCTCTCTTTTGTGGACAGTGTCCCCGTTCCTAAGAATGTGGCAGAAGCTTTATCTAAACCTGAATGGACAGATGCAATGCAGGAAGAAATTGATGCATTACACAAAAATGGCACTTGGGAGTTGGTGGATCTTCCTGAAGGGAAGCAACCAGTGGGTTGCAAGTGGGTGTTCATAGTGAAACACAAGGCTGATGGAACTGTTGAAAAGTACAAGGCTAGACTGGTAGCAAGTGGTTTTACACAGGTATATAGAGTGGACTATGCAAAGACTTTTACTCCAATAGCCAAGATGAACTCTATCAAGATTCTTCTTTCATTGGCAGCAAATCTTGACTGGGAACTTCACCAATTGGACATCAAAAATGTTTTCTTGAATGGTGACTTGGAAGAGGAAGTGTACATGACCCAACCTCCAGGTTTTTGTGCCAAAGGCAGTGAACAAAAGGTGTGCAGGTTAAAGAAATCTTTATATGGGTTGAAACAATCACCTCGGGCTTGGTTTAGTAAGTTCTACTTCGCAGTTCAACAGATGGGGTTCAAACAATGCCAGTCAGATCACACTCTATTTGTGAAAAAAGGTGAAGGGAAAATTGCAACTCTAATTGTGTATGTGGATGACATAGTGATACCTCAAGAAGTTAAAGGTGGAAGTATATACTGATGCTGATTAGGCAGGAGCAGTTGATGACCGAAATCTACCAGTGGGTATTGTGCCTTTGTAGGAGGAAACCTGGTCACAAGGAGAAGTAGAAAACAAAGTGTGGTGGCTAGATCTAGTGTTGAAGCAGAATATAGAGCGATGACTCATGGGGTTGTTGAAATCATGTGGATAAGAAATCTGTTAGGTGAACTCAATTTTTGCAGTGAGCAATCCTATGTCACTCTACTGTGACAATAAAGCTGCCATCAATATTGCTACTAATCCAGTCCTGCATGATAGGACGAAACACATTGAAGTGGACAAGCATTTTATTAGAGAGAAACTTGTAAATGGAGAAGTGTGTAATCCATATGTCAGCTCAGAAGAACAACTTGCAGATATCTTCACCAAAGGTCTTCATCGTGTGTGGCACAATGATTTGTGTGACAAGTTGGGCATGATTGACATCTATGCTCCAACTTGAGGGGGAGTGTTGAAATAATTTAGTTATTTGTGTTAGGGTCTGTTTGGCTAGTTAAAGCGTTTTTTATTTTCTGTTATTTCTGTTATTGTACTCACTTACAGCAGGGGCACAAGAGTCTTTTTCCTTCTTATTTCTGCCGCCCTATATAATATAATAGAAGCTGGTGCCACCAGTATTGTTCCATTGCTCCATACCTTTTCTTCCTTTCTTTCTTCTTCTTTTCTCTCTTCTTCCCTTCTCTTCTCTACTTCCTCATACTTCAATCAGATTTATTGCCAAGAGTTACTTTACATGGTATCAGAGAAGGTTGCTCTATAATTTGTGTTTACTCCATGCTCACTCATGAACCTCTCAAGGGCTTCTGATTTTTGGGTGCATCGATTGAAGATAAAGCAGGAGATGTGAAGGTCTAGTAGGGTTACCTTTCACAGTCAATCTATCTAGGGTTTCTTTCTGGAAGGTTGATACTCACTGCTACAAGGGATCAGACCAGTTTTAGTCCACTTTCTTGGTGATTAGTGATGGTTTTTGACCATCACAACTGCTATGTCAGGTGAATCGAATCCCTCTAGTGGATCGAAGTGACAAAAATATTTCTAGGTTAGTGATTGATGTTGTGAAGGGTTTAATAGTTGTATGATTAGGGGTGCAAATGGATCGGATTGTGATCCGGTCCAATCCTATTTGGTCAAACTCGGATAACCCCTGTTTGGATCGGATTCAGATCACACCCTTATCCGATCCAATATTTATTTTATATTTATAAATATAAATATATATATAATGCATACATATGATATTTATTTATTTATAAATATATTTTTATATCATATTTGTATAAATTTGTTATATTATCTATTGTTTTATAAAAAACATGTATATATATGATGAAAATAATTAAAAAATACTTATATTTTTTGTTTTTACTTTATCTAAATTACTATATTTATTTTTCTATTAATAATTTATTAATTTTTAAAGAAAATAAGTTGGATCGGATCAGATCCAAAAATCTGACATACCGATAGGATTTGAATTCAAATTGAGTCCTATTAGATCTGATCGGATCCAACATGAACAGTGTCGGATCGGGTTCGAATATACCCTGATTCAAATCTGATCCGATCCGTTTGCATCCCTAGGTATGATAAGTGATTTTTGAGCTGTGAAGGTGTTTCGGTTGCTGCTATTTCATGTTCAGTTGAGGTATTAATCAACTACTAGGAAATTTCTTCGTGTAGTAATCGACTTCTAGGAATAGAATACTGATACTAGTCGACTACTACGAAATCTCTTCGTGTAGTAGTCGACTACAAGCCTTAGGTTGCAGTATTTTGTGAGTTGGAAAACAGGCTTTGATGCCTCAATTTGTGGCTGTCTGTGAGTTGGAAAACAGGCTTTGATACCTCAAGCTGTGGATGTTTGTGAGTTGGTGATGGTTTGTGGTGTGGTGATAACTTTGTTGGTGAGTGTGTGAAGCTCCCGTGGTATTCGAAAACAATGTAGTGATGTGGTAGTTTATGGTGTAATAGCGGATTGTTGGTTAACATGTGAAGCTCCCTTAGTGTTCGAGAAAAGTATAGTGATGTGATAATTTGTGGTGTATTGGTGAATTGTTGATTCAGAGATCCCTTCAACATCTCAAGGTTCATGGCTGCTGCTTCAATAGTAAACTTATTTCCATGGAGGTTGCTTCAACATCCTTACTTGCAAACTCAAGCAGGTTTTCCCACCTTAAGTTTGAGAGGGCGTGTTGAGAGAGATATTGTATTTGGGTTATTGGAGGTTATAGGGTATATCTGTAATATTGATAAATTATGGGACTTGTATGTATTTATGGGAGAAAAAGGAGCTTGTGTAATTCTAATATAATTCAGTCTTTTGCTTATTTAAGCTAATGGTTGTGTGGGATTAGGGTTGAGTGAGTGTGTGTGTGTGAAAGAGAGAGAGAGTTGTATCTCTTGTTCTCATAGTGGATATTTTTCCTCTCCGCCCGTGGATGTAGGCTACCAAGTTGAACCACGTTAAATCTTGGTGTTCTCTATATTTCTTCTTATTTTCTCCTTGATTCTCTATTCTATTTTATGTTACTTGACACTAAATATCTGCAGCAAAAGGACAAGAAATTAGCATGTGGAAACAATTCTCTTCATTTGATTTACATAGAGTGCACCAGTTTGGGAATAAGCACATGAAAGGTCTTTTTTTTTTTTGTAGCATATCCAGAGTGTTAATCTTCCCATGATACACTTCCCAACAAAAAGCTCCGACATTAAGAGGAATAGGCTGACACCACACTTCCTTCACAGGGGAAAGGCTAAGAAGGAGAGGACAAGCAAAGAGATTTCAAATTCCAATTGTGGATTCTAAAGGCTGACACGACACTTCCTTTAGGACGAGGAACCCTGATACGCTTGTCCGGTTTAGTAGGAGCTAAACAAATGGATTCAAGAAGTAGCAACAACCCATTCAGCTCTGCAATTTCAGCATCTCTCAACCCTCTTCGGAACCCAAAATTCCAATTGTTACTCAAAGGAAGAATAGGAGTAAGAAAGTCCAACACACCCTTATTTCTATACTAAGAGACAAAATAAAGAGAAGGAAACAAATTCTTGAGAGCTGAACATCCAATCCAAACATCTTCCCAAAATTTTACACCCTCCCCAGAACATACATCATACCTGTGATAGAACAAGAATTAGAAGAAATTGATATCTTTCAATTGAGAAAATAGTACATATATATACAACCTTATAGACACTAAAAAGGAAGAAAATCATACAGCCTTGCAGATACAAAAAAGGAAGAAAATCATACAGCCTTGTAGATACTAAAATAGGAAGAAAATCAAAGAAATAGAACCAATCTGCTAAGGTGACTGAAGAAGGAAAAGTGTGTGATTGGAAAGTGGAAAAGAGACTAGGATTACCTGTCATATGATCTGTTGCACCAGAATCAATGACCCACTGAGAGGAAGAAGAAAGAAGACATGTATTGGTTTTACCTGACTCAGCAAGGGCAGTGATGGACTGAGAGGAGTTCTTTAATGCCTCTTGATACTGGGTAAATTTCGCATACTCATCTGCAGAAATTGTAATGGTCTGATCTAACGATGGATGAGGAGCATCACTCGTAGTTACAACATGTGCTGACTGAGACCCAGAAGACTTCTGGTTTTTCTTTAGCAATTTTTGGCAAGTCCTTTTAGTGTGTCCTGGTTCATGACAATAGTAGCAAACTACTCCCCCTGTGGCCTGAGTTCCAGCATTCCGACCACTATTACTGCCACCTCTGCTACTATTCTGAGAACGAGACTGGCCAGTTGATCCACTATTCTGACTGACAAGTGCACTAGGTTGTTGTACAAGTGCACTAGTAAAGACCTCTTTTAAAGAGGTAATCTCAGGATTAGACAAAATCTGTGACTTAGCACCATCAAATTGAGGATTAAGGCCAGCCAGAAAACTCATAATAGCCATCTGTTCACGTTGAGTCTGCTGAACTTTGATATCAGTACTGAAAGGTAACAAGGCGTTCAATTCCTCATAAGTGCGTTTGAAATTCATGAAATAGGTCTGAAGAGACTGATCCTATTGTTCAGCCCGATAAAATGTCTTGCAAACATAAAAAATACGGGAAATATTTTCTTTACCAGAGAACAGAAAAGCCAAATATTCCATTAGTTCTTTTACAAACTCACAGTGAGAGACATGACCGACGTACTCATTCTCAATAGAATTGCGGATTTGCAAAAACAATTGAGCATCAATCCTTAGCCATTCAGTGCGGGTCTCATCAGTAGGAGGGTCCTTAGTCATATGGTTGTCCTTAGAGATACTCCGTAAATACAAACGAACAGTCTTACTCCAGTCTAAATAATTAGTTCCGTTTAGTTTTTGTTCAGGGATTTTAGACATAATGGGGATAACACTAGGCATAGCCAAGTTCTTTTGTTCAACCGCCATCATAAACGCAGGAAAATAAACTTTTAGCAACCAGCAAAGCCAATAAAACACACTTAAACAGAATCGGCAGCAGATGCAACACCCAAACAGCAAGAAACCACAACTGGCAGCACCGAAATATCAACTGTAAAAAAAAAAGAACAGAGAGGAAAGACTTTCCTGATGGGAAAACAAACACCACAGGAGTAACACCGAGGCTGAGGCGATCGTCAGAAAAGAGACCGGTGAAGGTGGGTAGGCCGATCTGGAATTCCGTTTCCACTGGTAGGGGCGGTGAGATGCAGATGTCACTCGGAATGGGTGACCTAGAGATCGCAGCTGCTGCTCTCTTGGGCAACGTAAAGAATTCAAATCTGCTCACTTGGGCAGCAGAGGGAAGAAAACCAGAAATTAGTTTCAGACTGGAATTGGTGTCTCCAGCTCTGATACCATGTGATAGAACAAGAATTGGAAGAAATTGATATCTTTCAATTGAGAAAATAGTACGTAAATATACAACCATGTAGATACTAAAAAGGAAGAAAATCATACAGCCTCGCAGATACAAAAAAGGAAGAAAATCATATAGCCTTGCAGATACAAAAAAGGAAGAAAATCGTACAGCCTTGTAGATACTAAAATAGGAAGAAAATCAAAGAAAAAATAATTCCTATAATCAAGCTATTCCTAATTGGGCTAATACTACATATTTACAGCCTATAATTTCATAACAATACCTAATGAAGCTGAGAAATTGGTGAAGAACACCATGAATAGCTTTCCATGGTGAGGAAAGGGTAGCCCGTTGAGACACTCCTACATCCCATCCACAGTTCGCCCTGCCATGAATGCTAGCTATCACATCGTGCCACAATTTGTCCCTTTCCAAATGCCAATCAGTCAAATTCACCCAACAGGGTGGAGGATGATGACAATCAATAATGCTTCAAATTCATTTTCTTTATAGTAAAGAAAAAAATCATTAAAAAAAGAAGAGCGAAAGTACAAGGTCAGGTGATAAGCTGTCACCAAAGAAACAGAAATTGGACCATAATAAAAATCCTCCCACACAAGGACAAGTCCCTCCACAACCACCCTAGAAAACATACATAGACCACCCCAACAAAATCACTAACCAACAAAACCAAACTCCTACTCTTCGATGCAAAACTCATATAGGACTTTGAGAAAGATTGATGCAGCAGCTCAAACTCCAAACATCTCCCCATCTAAGTTGTAAACTAAGAAGCTGAACTCGAAGTAGTAAAGAAGATGATGAACTTCTTAGATGCAGAGAATGTCGAACTGTGTTAGCAGTCGACTAGGCCTTTATTTAAATATAAGTGAAGTACAAAGTACAATAAAATTACTGGTATACCCCTAATTAGTAATGGGACAACCAGAATACTTAAAACATAAACAGGATTAGGCCCATTAGCAAAGGCCCAGTTACAAGATAAAATTAACATAAGAATGGGCTAATAGGAGACCCTATCAGCCGAACACACTCTAGCATTCTAACACTCCCCCTCAAGCTAAACATGGATATCAATCATGTTCAGCTTGCCAAGTATGTCCTTGAACTTTGTAGTTGCCAGCCCTTTTGTTAATACATCTGCAATCTGCATTTCTGATGGAGTATAAGGCACACAGAGTTCCCCTGAAACAATTCTCTCTCTGGCAAAGTGTCGATCAATTTCAATATGTTTTGTCCTGTCATGTTGCATGGGATTGTTGGCAATGTTGATAGCTGCTTTATTATCACAATACAACTTGAGAGGACCTTCAGTCTTGATACCAAGCTCATTAAGGAGAGTTCTGAGCCATAAGAGTTCAGCAACCCCATGTGCCATAGCTCGGTATTTTGCTTTTGCACTTGATCTAGCCACAACATTCTGCTTCTTACTGCGCCATGTAACTAGGTTTTCTCCCAAGAATGTACAGTAACCTGAGGTTGATTTTCTGTCTCCAACAGACCCAGCCCAATCAGCATTAGTGTAGGCTTCAATTTCAGGTCTACTGTTCTTCTTGAATAGAATTCCTTTCCCTGGGCAAATTTTCAAGTATCTGAGAATTCTTTCCACTGCTCTCATATGAGGAGTCTTTGGTGAGTGCATGAATTGACTGACAACATGCACTGCATAGGCAATGTCTGGCCTAGTGAGGGATAAGTATATCAGTTTTCCTACCAATTTTTGGTACCTTTCCTTATCACAGTATTTCTCACCCATTGATTCTTGTAATCCATGGTTCGGTTCTATTGGTGTGTCTGCTGGCCTGCACCCCATCATGCCTGTTTCTTCTAGGAGATCTAACACATATTTTCGTTGACATATGTAGATTCCTTCTCTTGATCTAGCAACTTCAATCCCGAGAAAATATCTCAGATTTCCCAAGTCCTTGATCTCAAATTCTGAAGCTAAGAACTCCTTCAGCCTCTTCATCTCTTTCACATCATTTCCAGTAATCACCATATCATCCACATAAACAATGAGAGTTGTAAGTTTTCCATCCTGCCTCCTTGTAAACAATGTATGATCCGCACTGCTCTGAGTGTACCCCACTTTTTCCATGGTCGTACAGAGTCTCTCAAACCATGCCCGAGGAGATTGCTTCAAGCCATACAAAGCTTTCCTTAATTTACACACCTTCTTTCCAACATTATATCCAGGTGGGGGTACCATGAATACCTCTTCATGTAGATCACCATTTAGGAAAGCATTCTTCACATCCAACTGATAGAGTTCCCAAGAGAATTTTGCAGCTAATGACAGTAGAACCCTGATTGTGTTGAGTTTTGCTACTGGGGCAAAGGTTTCCTTATAGTCAATTCCTTCCTTTTGTGTAAATCCCTTTGCCACAAGTCTGGCCTTGTATCTTTCAATTGACTCGTCTTCCCTGTGCTTTACTGTGAATACCCACTTGCACCCAACAGTGCCTTTCCCTTCTGGCAGGTCCACCAATTCCCACGTTCTTGCTTTCATTAGGGCTTTCATTTCTTCATTCATGGCTTTTTTCCATCTTGGATAAGATACCGCCTCTGAATATCTGGAAGGGACACATATAGAGGAAAGAGCAGACACAAAGGAATGATAGGCAGGTGATAAATGTGAGTAAGAGACATAATCAGCTATGGAATGCCGAGTGGTACACGAACAGGCTTAAGGAGAGCAATAGAAGATCCAAATCTGAATTGAGAGAGTCAGAAATACCTTGGATTGCAATCATGAGGTTGAGGGCCCCTTTTCCTTCTATTGTATGTGAGTATCTCTTTCTCTTTCCTGCTGGAATCATCAGAAGCATCAGCTGAAGTTGGAGTCTCACTAGGTTGACCCGGAATGTTACAGCTAGGAGTAGTGGAAGGTGATGAAAGGGGAACAAAAAAGAAGGGAGACTGAGAATCCTCTTCCATTCCACTAGTCTCCCCCTAAAGAGGATTCTGGGAAGACTGGAAATTGGGTTGAGACTCAAAAAAGACTACATCTCTGGTGACATATTTTTTCTTGGAGACAGGATCATAACACTTATACCCCTATTGTGTAGGAGAGTACCCCAAAAATATTCCCTTTGTAGCCTTAGGATCCAGCTTGGTTTTCTTTGGATCCTTCACATGTATGAAGCATGTACATCCAAAAACCCGTGGGGGAAGAGGAAATTCTGGAAGAGTGGGACACAACACAGAGAAGGGGGTCTTCATACCCAGTACCTTAGATGGCATCCAATTTATCAGGTATGATGCAGTGAGGACAGCTTGAGACCAATATTGCTTGGGCACATTGTGCTGGAAAAGTAAAGCTCGAGCTGTCTCCATTAGGTGCCTGTTCTTGCGCTCAGCAACTCCATTTTGCTGAGGGGTGTAAGCACATGATGACTGATGTAACATGCCTTCGTCTTCCATGAACGAGTTCAGGGATCTTTCAAAGTATTCAGCTGCATTGTCTGAACGGAATTGTTTAATCTTCTTCCCAAATTGTGTTTCAATCATCTTGCAAAACATCATAGTTATCCGTGGAACTTCTTCACGTCCTTTTAACAGATAAATCCAAGTGCACCGAGAATAATGGTCAATAAAACTGATAAAATAACGAAAGCCATCAATGGAAACAATGGGTGAAGGACCCCAAACATCAGAATGGACCAAATCAAAAGAGGTTTGTATTTCATTACTAGAAAGTGGATACATTGATCTGCATTGTTTTGACATTTGACACACATCACAAACTAAACTTTGACTCGGAATTCCCTTACATAAATCGGAAAACAACATAGCTAAAGAAGAAAAGGACAAGTGACCTAGCCTAGCATGCCACAAGTGCAGCCTTGCTCTTGACTCCACACTTTCTGGACTAGTAGTAGCAGAAGCTTGCAGTGCTGAGCTGACATCCGCATCACAATAGTAGAGGCCCTCATACTCACGACCACTCCCAATCGTTCTCCTCGTCAATCTGTCCTGGAAGACACAATGAGAGGGAAAAAAGTTATACTGCAGTTCAAATTTCTTGTAAGCTTTGAAACAAACAACAGGTTTGATGTAAGACTAGGAACATGTAAGACTGATTTAAGAGAGAGATCCTTGCTTAGGTCAACCACTCCCTTTCCCGAGATGGTGGAGAGTGACCCATCAGCTACTCTCATCCTATCCTGGCCCGACAACAAATGATATGAGGAGAATAATGAGGACATGTGTGTCATATGGTCAGTGGCCCCTGAGTCAATCACCCAAGAGCTAGAATTAATGGAACTAGTTGCACTAAATGCAGAGGCTGTACCTGATTTGACAAGAGAGGTGGAAGCTAAAGGATTGTTCTTCAGACGGGCTAATGCCCGGCTGAGAACCTCTACCTCACTAGCTGTAAATCCCAAGGTACTTGGTCCAGCAGAATCAGCAACCTGCTTTGTGGTGGAGGAAGACACTGGCTGAGTACTCTGTGAGATGTCACTACTGCTGTTGGTGGCAAGATTCCCACTTGCCATATGGCCCTTATGTTGCCTTTTGTCCTTTCTCAGAGCAGCTGGCTTCAGATGAGGGTGCAATACCCAACATTTCTCCTTTGTGTGTTTCTCACCACCACAATGGGTATACTTGAGGGTCTTCTTGTCTGAAAATCTGTTTCCCTTAGTGGAGACTAAGGCTGAATGTTCTCCAGATAGTTCTGTTGCTTGTGTCTGGGAATCAACTTGCATCTCCTTTCTCCTTACCTCTTCATTCCTCACCAGGTAGTAAACATGATGAATTTCAAGTAATTCGTCTCTCCCTAGAATCTGTGACCTTACACCTTCATATATAGGGTCTAAGCCTGCCAGAAACTTGAAGGCTCTACCCTCCTCAATCTGCTTGTCATGCCTCTCCTTATCCCTTGCATTTTCCCAATCCAAAATCAAGTGATGGTCAAGCTCTTCCCAGAGGCCTTCCAGTGTTGCAAAGTATGTTGCCACAGACATGTCTCCTTGCCTTAGGGCTGCAATGTCTTGGTTCAGCCTATAGATTCTGGCATTGTTCTTCTTTTGGCCATATGTCTTAGATACTTTGTCCCAGATTTTTGCGGCTGTAGGGAAGTGATGAACAGTTCTGGCCACCCGAGGAGTCATGGAGGCCAGCAACCAAGACATGACTGTGGCATTTTCCTTGCACCACACAGTGTATTCAGGGCTGCTGATTTCTGGTTCCTTTTTGTCTCCATCCAAATAGCCTATGAGGTCACGAGAGGTAATGAACAGTCTTGCTGAGACTGACCACTCTCTAAAGTTATACTCATCCAATAGCACACTTGTAATCTGCAAGCTATGCAGATTAGGGTTCTCCAAGTTTGAGGACCTTGTAACAGATCTGTTATCTCTAGAAGAAACTTCACCAGATAGTGATGACATCACTTCGGTCAAAGAGTTTGTTCACAGTGCAGTAGGTGGTTCTGGTTAGGGCTGGCCGAAGTGGTCACAGAGTTCACAGTGCTGGTAGCACACCGGATAGGTTTCACTTCAGAGTTCACAGTGCTAATAACACACTGGATAGGCTTCACTTAGACTAAACCAGTTCGAGTACAGGCAAATGAAGGTCTGTAACTGAACCAGTTCACAGAGCTGAAGTAGTGCTGATACCAGAAGAAGGGCTGATAACCGACCTGGAAATGATCTGTAACTGAAGTCGCCACAGTTCTGTAAAGGTCTTGCTGATGCACCGAAGCTGCAACTGTAGAGGAGGCTATGCCTTTACCACTGTTCTGCACAAATCTGGCTGGAGCACCAAAGCTGCAACTGTAGAGGAAGCCCTCCTCCTTTCGGCTAGTGCTAGGACTGCTGGAATCAGTCCTCAACTAGGTCTGTCTTGTACAACAGAGCTGAAGTAGTGCTGATACCAGAAGAAGGGCTGATAACCGACCTGGAAATGATCTGTAACTGAAGTCGCCACAGTTCTGTAAAGGTCTTGCTGATGCACCGAAGCTGCAACTGTAGAGGAGGCTATGCCTTTACCACTGTTCTGCACAAATCTGGCTGGAGCACCAAAGCTGCAACTGTAGAGGAAGCCCTCCCCCTTTCGGCTAGTGCTAGGACTGCTGGAATCAGTCCTCAACTAGGTCTGTCTTGTACAGACCTCTCTTAGTAGCCAAATAGCTACTACTTGCTAAAAAAAAACTAGTAGGACATCTACTTCTGGGTCTTACTTCCCTTGAGTCCTACAACCAAGAGAAACCCTAGGTTCGAACTTGTTGAGTTCCCTTACACTCCTAGGTCTTCACTGCAGCAACCCAGAAAGAAAGGAGAAGATAAAAGAAGGCAGCAAGAGAAGATAGTGCACCGGTTGAAACCAGGAAGGAGCTAATGCTCTGATACCATGTAAACTAAGAAGCTGAACTCGAAGTAGTAAAGAGGAGGATGAACTTCTTAGATGCAGAGAATGTCGAACTGTGTTAGCAGTCGACTAGGCCTTTATTTAAATATAAGTGAAGTACAAAGTACAATAAAATTACTGGTATACCCCTGATTAGTAATGGGACAACCAGAATACTTAAAACATAAACAGGATTAGGCCCACTAGCAAAGGCCCAGTTACAAGATAAAATTAACATAAGAATGGGCTAATAGGAGACCCTATCAGCTGAACACACTCTAGCATTCTAACATAAGTAAAACAAAAATCACACTTTCATACAAAAGTGTAATAACACTTTCATACAGCCAAATTGTAATAACACCTTACCAGCTCCATAAAGACTTCTCTAGCAAATTATTTGCTGCCTAAGGAAAAAAACAGAACCTTTTTTTTCAACTTGAATTTCCTACACCACCACCTGAACATCCAAGTTCTTAGATACTTTAGGACATTTACTTTGATAGAAAAGAAGAAATTTTCAATAAAAGACAATAGGGAGTATAAGAATTGGTGATAATATATCATTATATCACCAAAAGAAGGAAAGAAAAAATTAACAAGCTCTGCCAACTCAGAATAATCAATCAACCTCCTAGCATCATGCCAACTATTTCCTGTTATGCAGAGCCAAAAACATATCAACTCAGCCCGTAAGGCTACTACAGCTAAAACAATGCTTCTACACCTGAACAAATTTTCATCCACATTTTCCATTCTCCCCTTCCACTTTCTACTTCACAACAAACACCCCCCTGCCCCATACCATGGACTCCTAATCTCATCCCCCTACATACAATATACTCCTCCTTTGAACAACAAATGCTTTTAAGTCCCGCTTTGTAAGTGAAGGAAAAGTCGTTCCGGTGAGCAGTTCAGTAAGGAAAGTACTCGATGAAAGAAAAGCGTTTTAGGGTAGTCGGCTTTAGGAAAGCGAAGCGTCACTAAATTCCCTCTTCGGCCTTCGAGTGCCGATCTTCGCTTGGGCCGGCTCCGAGGCTCTACCCTGGCTTTTCATTGGTTCCTCCCAGGGGCCCTTTATCGTATCGCGCGCGCATCTTCAAGCAATTGGGGGAGGCGCCGAGTACATAGACGAGGCGGTCCCGGGAATGAAAGCCTCTCTTCCAACACCAACCCTTACCCTCTGATTTAAGCCTCCCTTTCTGTACTCAATAGCCTACACTTACTTTCTGATCTTCCACTTCTATTAACTTGGTTTTTCTTTTCTCCCAACTATAAAAAAATCTTCTTGCCACCTATTTTCACCCTATATAAATGATGTCCATTACTTTTCCAATCTCGATTTCTCTGTCAATAACTTCACTCGAGTTCATTTTTGCTTACTTTCCTCACTTCATCAACATACACCTCCTATGATAGACTTACCAGACAACCATGTCTTGTATGTGACTACAGATAACCTCATTTATGTCTCTTTCTCCATTGTTCAATTTACTTATGCTGCAATAACTGATTTCCTTTTATCCATTAAGGTCCTCCTCTGTAGACCCTGTTAAAATTCTTGGAATGTCCAGTTGCGTAAAGGCCTTCTTTTAAACTCGAGAATACCTTTGTGATATGAACCAGACTTGGGTCCTTCTGACACTTCAAACTCCTGATACTACCATATTTGTCCTTCCCTGCATAAACTTTGACAGATGCATTCTGCAATCTAAACCCATGCTTCAGAATCAATTGATCATCCAATCATTGACAAGGTGAGGAAGGCGAACTTGGATGTTGGAAGGCTTGTCAAATCAGTAAACCTGAGAAGTTTGGGGTGGAGAGAGGGACAAGATGTCAAGTACTAGCTATCATAGTGTTGTGAATGCTTTGGACCAAAAGGTGAACTTGGATGGTGGATTCTGTTGGCGATTGGATCCAAAAGGTCAAAGGGGAGTGTGGATGCCTGAGGAAGCATCCGCCTATTTTGTTAAGGTTGAGCCCACAGTGACTGGAGGAATGTGTAGTCTGAGATTGAGGTGCTTCTAGATGCAAAGGTGTGTGGGTTGGTTATTTCTCCTGTCAAATGCTTTCTCCTTTTATCAATGTTTTATGCACTTCTGGTGTTATCTTGTTCCCCAATGAAACCTTTTTTTCATTAGGTGGGCTATATAGAGGTTTCACCTTTTTTTATTTTCGTGCTCGTTTTATTTATTTCTTTTTTTTAGGGGTGAATGGCAGGTTTAGAAAGGGTTGTTCTTTGATCCCTCATAGTTGGTTATCTTTTTATTTGAATGCCATTCGGTTCCCCTTTCTATATGTAGAGTATTCTGTCACTTTCTCTCTCTCATAAAATTTCCATTTGTTATCAAGTGGAATAAATAAATGAAAAATGAAATTTGGCACAAAAATAAAAATGTAAAGAGTATTTAAAAGAAAAAACAATAAGTAATGAGAGCTAATACAAACCTGTTCTATTGAGGAACTGTCCAGCCAAAATGTATCACTTGCTTTCTGATCCCCAAACAATTTACAGAAAATATTTTTTGCCCCTCCAATTTGACTAGCCAAGTGGTCAAATTTTTTCCACTTCAACTTCAGAAATCTAGTTCTGGTGCTTTCAATCCCAAACGTTCTCGAATTGCACATACTAAAATGGTTACTATAATCTGCATTATTTACAAAAAGTTTGCTTTTATACTGTTCATTGAATACCTGCATCCATGATAAACAGACTTTACTTCACAAGAAAACTGAAGAAATAATATATATATGGCACAAAATAAGGATACAGAAGTTATTCACCAATTGATCTCCTAGTTAGAACTATGTTGAGATGTTTGCAGCAGCCTTATTTTTTTTGTTTTTTATAGTTTATTTATAGTTGTTGTTTTTTATTTTCTTTTAGTGCTGTTATTTTATTTCTTTTATATTGCTGTGGGCGGCCATGGGTATTTTTGGCATTGTACATGTTTCTCTTTTATTATAATTAGATAGGGGATGGGTGGCAGATAATTTTTTTGCTTCTCCTATTCTTCTCATTCTTCTCTTTTCTTCTCTTTTCTATACATTCTAGTTTACTTTCCTGATTGAATGCAGCATCATTTTTTTCTTATTTTATTATTCAACTCTTCAATTAACTGCAAATGTGCGGAACTTTGCCAGATCAGCTCAGGATTGTGATGCTAGAAGGGGTGTCCATGAAAAACCGAACCAAACTGAGAAAACCAAGCCGCAAAATGTGGTTAACCGAACCGATGGGTTTGGTATTTTTGAAAAACCGAACCGATGGGTTTTGTGGTTAACCTACAAAACCCTACAAAACAATCGGCGGTTATCCGAACCAACCGGTATATATTTGTATGTATATTTTATATATATGTTTAATATATGTCACCTATTTTCTATATTATATATAAATATATATTCATTATATACATATATTATATTTATAATAATCTATTTATAAATATATTATATATATTACATATTTTTAAAATATTTATAATATATTATATATCATTTATTATTTATAATATAATATTATACACATATTTATATAAATATAAATAACCGAAAAACCAAAGAACCAAATCGGTCAAAAACCAAAACCGGCGGACCGGTGGTTCGGTTAACCGAACCGTGGACACCCCTAGACACCAGGATGGAGCTAAGTGTTACGGACCTAGACTTTCACTAGTGTCATGCAGCACTTGAAGTAGCACTTCTCTGCGCACAAGTCAGCCTTCCCACTAGCACCCTCCAGCTCTAGGAACAAGTATGCACCTTACTCAACCCACACACTTAGGCAACTTCTTAGTCCTTAGGCAAGTTAGAGACAATAACACACAAAAGGAAATTAGGAAAGAACTCTTGTATTGCTCAAAAAAGAGATACTCTTCTATTACTGTGGAATGATAATCCAGATGTATTGTTGATTCAAGAGATCAAATTATCAAAAATAGATAGAAGGTGAATTAGAAGTATTTAGGGAGCTAGAGGTCTAAGTTCAGCATTTGTACCATCTTGGGGGGCATTAGAGGGCAAGGAATTTGCTCACTATATGGAAAGAGGAAGAAATGGAATGTCTGAAGGATGAGAAACTAATAATCCAAGTAAGGCTTCACCTTAAGCATGAGAAAAAATTTAACAACCTGATTGAGTCCTTTGATCTGAAGGAACCACCCTTGCTTCAAGATGAATTTACTTGGTCAAACTTCCAAGCCAACCCAATTTGCTCAAAACTTGATAGGTTTTTCTTTTTGGTAGACTAGGAAGACTTATGGGCAAACTTAAAAGCAAAGGTCCTACCTAGGATAACTTCAGACCACTGCCATATTTGTTTAGGAATAGGAGCTTTTTTTTTGGTGGTCCCTGTCGGCAAATTAAGAAAGATAGGATTTGCGGCAAATTAAGAAAGATATGATTTGATTGATTAAGAGATTTGAATAAATTTAGGAAGGACTAGATTTGAATAAATTTAGGAAAGTCATATCCTAGGATTAAGGAAAAGATTTAGTCTATCCCTGATTGTGAGAGATTGTAGAGGTTTGCCTTTCCCATCTTTTCTTATTTAAGTTGTATGCTCAATATGTTTTAATTATCAATAAAGAAAATTTTCTTCTTTTCTCCCTCTATATTTCGCCACATGGTATCAGAGCTTTAGGATTCGATCATGAATTTTAAGGCCGCCATGGTTGGCTCTGGTTCAACCTCTTCGGATGCTACCAGCGGTGTGACGTCTTCGGAGGGAGGTATTCAGTCAGCGGCCATTTCTCTTTCTGAGAATTCTCTTCAAATTACCATTCACAAATTGAATGGAAAAAATTATCTTGCATGGTCTCAGTCCATGCGGTTGGTGATCGACGGCAAAGGGAAACTCGGCTATTTGAACGGCAAAGTGAAACCGCCAGCCACTGATGATCCAAAGTACAGGCAGTGGCGTTTTGAAAAATCGATGGTTACCGCCTGGTTGATCAACTCTATGGATCCAGTGGTTGGAAAACCATTCATGTTCCTGCCGACGGCTCGCGATGTGTGGGAAGCTGTTAGGGAAACCTATTCAGATTTGGACAATCATTCACAACTGTTCGAACTGAATACCCGAATGTGGAAGATGCAGCAAGGTGAACGTGAAATAACAACTTATTATAATGAGATGATGGTTGTTTGGCAGGAGTTGGATTTATTTGAAGAAGAATGGGAAAGTTCGAGTGACAGTGCTCGGTACAAAAAGAAGATAGAGAGAGGCCGAGTTTTTGTCTTCTTGGCTGGTTTGAATAAAGAACTCGATGAGGTTCGGGGACGTATCTTAGGGTGAAAGCCCTTGCCTACTATAAGAGAAGTTTTTTCAGAAGTGCATAGAGAAGAAGCATGGTGGCAAGTGATGTTGAAGAATGTTAGTGAAACAAAAACAGAGAATGAAAGGTCCGCTCTTGTGGCCCGAGGTGCAAACTTAGATGGAGATAGACGAGGAGAAAAGCAAAGGCCTTGGTGTGATCATTGTAGAAAGCCATGGCATACTCGGGAAACCTGCTGGAAGCTGCACGGGAAACCGGCGGGTTGGAAGAAAAAATCAGGCAGTGATAACAAGTCAGGGGGAGATGTCCGCGCGCTTCAAGTAAGCAATTCGGATCCAGGGCAGCAATCATCCTTAGAGTCTCTTCCTTTCACAAAGGAACAAATAGAGCACTTATATAAAATGTTTCAATCTCAACCGTTAGGAAACTCTAACCCATCCTGTTCTCTAGCCCAGTCAGGTAATTTTTTCACTGCAGCCATTGCTTGTACCAAATATAATGGCTCCTAGATATTAGAATCAGGCCACTGATCATATGACCGGCACTTCGCAATTCTTTTCTTCATATACACCCTGTGCAAGGAATCAAAAGGTTAAAATTGCAGATGGTTCCTTTGCTACTATTGCTGGGAAAGGAACTGTGTCTATTTCTCCTTCTCTAAACCTTAAAGATGTTCTGCATGTTCCTAACCTATCATACAATCTCTTGTCTGTCAGTAAACTAACCCTTGATCATAATTTTCGAGTTAATTTTTGGTCTTCTCGTTGTGAATTTCAGGATTTTACCTCGGGGAAGATGATTGGGGGTGCTAAACAGGATGGTGGCCTCTACCTCTTTAATAAAGGATCAACCTTTGGAAGGCAAGACCGACAGACTTGTTTCAATTCTATCTTTGTTTCTAGTGACAGTGAAGTTTTGTTATGGCATTATCGATTAGGACATCCTAGCTTTCAATATTTAAAGCATCTATTTCCCAAGTTATTCATGAATAAAAATCATTCAGTTTTCCAGTGTGAATCTTGTGAATTAGCAAAACATCATCGTGCTGTTTTTCAGTCTCAACCATATAAAAAATCAAAACCATTTACCATGATTCACAGTGATGTTTGGGGTCATTCTAGAGTAACAACTCTTTCTGGAAAACGTTGGTTCATTACTTTTATTGATGATCATACTGGGGTCACTTGGGTTTTCCTTTTAAAAGAGAAATCCGATGCTGAAACTGTGTTCAAAAATTTCTACAACATGGTTCAAACACAACCATTCACTGCTGAAATCACCTTCCTTGATGAAGAAAACTGTGCGCAGCAGAGAGCAACGAACTGTGATGTCTCAGACCTAGGGCGAACCAGCTCTCTCCATTAACTAACCAGAAACGAAGAAGAGGGTGTCACGAACACAGCTGAGATGCTTTGCAAGCGGAAGCAGGTCAGAAACCTCGCTCCGATACCATGTTTTGGAGCAGCTACAGTAATCCGAACCAGTGAAGAAGGAAGAAGAAGATGAGGAAGAAGACAAGAGAAAGAGAGAACAGGAGGGTTTAGTCGAAACTGATTAGTCGCCCATTCAGTCGACCCCCTTATGTTTATTAGGTTCTAATTACACTTACAAAGACTAAACTGCCCACACTTAAGTGTGGGGCAGAGTGCTCTAATAAAACAGCCACATAAGCAAAGTACTTAACTGACATGAGATTACTAAACTACCCCTATTCGGCTCACTCTAACAGAGATTTACCTAATGTAGGTGAACTCCCCAACCTAATGTTCAAAGCCTGTTTACCACTTCTTTCTTTAGGTGGCCTAAGAAAAGAGGAAGAGTGTTGCGGAGATGTGTAAGAGCTGCGGTGAGCTAGACCATAAAAAGAATTCTAGAATTTTCTCAAACAAGGAAAGAAGAAAAAAGGGAATTATTGAAACCATTTTGATTAGAGTGATATTATGAATAACTGGAAGGAAGTGGCTAGTTCAGATCAGTGTTCTCAACCAGTCGTCGACCCAACCGGTTGAACCATTTGAACTGTCACCCAACCATGATTCTGGGTCCAGTTTTATTGAAACCCGACATTCAGTTAAATACCGTTGACTTGGTCAAAAATTGTCCGACCCGGGCGGTTCCAGTGTTTTAAAAGTGCAAGGCGCAAAAAATTAAAAAAAAAAAAGCTAAAAATGTCAAAAAAAGCAAAAAATATTAAACATAATATTAACAAAAATGTAAACTTAGATTTTAAAATAAATGTTTTAAAAAACCTATTATCCAAACTTAAAATACATAAACATAACATGTAAAGCATATATTCAAATGAGAATTTAAAATAAAACCAAACATATAAAACATTTTCAAGCATATAATACCCACAATCTCTTTTTTTTCTCAATTTCATTACTTCAAGTAGCTAATGTAATGTAAAACATATTACATTCCTGATTCTACAAGCCTCCTTTGTGCCATGCCCCTCAAGACAAGCCGAAACAAGTCTATGTTAGGTCTTAAATTCTTAGTTCTCACACAAAAATAATGATTTTATAGTTTTAATTGCTTTTTAAGAAGACATTTTATTAGGATGAATGATTGAACAACATTACCAAATAAGGGGTTCTTGAAGCTCCGGTCCCCGGCCCAGCCGCTAGACTCAAAAAAAGCAAAAAGCATCAAATTTTCAAAAGGCGCACACCTGGGCTGAGGTGCAAGGCACATGCCTAGGCGCATCAAGCATGTGCCTTTTGAAAGGGTTGCGCCTAGGACCTGGGCAAGGCACCTACTCTAAAATTCACCTCACCTGTGTGCCTAGGCGCGCTTTTTAAATCACTAGGTGGTTCAACCATCAACCTGGTCATCGGGTCGCGGGTTGCACATTCAATGTATGTGCAAACTTTCAAAGGCCATAACCTTTGCACTTTGATGTCTGATTGGGGTGATCCTTTTTTTTATTTTGGGTAACTTTTCAAGATCTATGTGCCCTATTTTCACAAAAAAAGACCTTTTTTGGCCTCAAATCGCAATTTTTAACATTTTTTTACAAATAAAAAATTAAAAGCTGAATTAAAAAAAACATAAATTAAATATAAAATAATGCATATATTACATGTAGAACATAATTATACATTATTTATCCATAAAATACATGTTTATACCATAGTTGTCAAGGCGACAAGGCGACCTTGGAGGCTTCCCTCACCCAGTCGCCAAGCAGTTTTGTGCACTGGGTTATAAAATACTTTTATATTTTTAATTTTTTGACATTATTAAACTAGAATATTCATTTTATGTGTTTATATACTGATTTCTTTATTATTTTCTTATTTTGTTAGGGTTTAATCAACACAAACATTGCTAACTATTGTATTGAACCCATGGTTCAAAGTTTCGTACGCCTCTGTGTATTGGCATAGGCGTATCGATACTTATAACGATACTCCCCCTATTTTTTGTATCTCTTTGGTTTTCAATTTCATTTATATATATATTATTTAAAAAGTATCGGGACCCCAAAGATACAATACAATACACCTGATACAGGGCATATCGTATCATCCTTGATCGAAGCCTCAAAAATTTCAAAACCTGAACCAATAAGCAAGGGAAGAACTTAAAATTTTGTCTAATCAACACATTTTCTTCTTCCACCTTTTCTTTTCTTCTCTCCTATAACAAAAGTAGGGGTTCAGCCCCTATATTTTTTGAATTTTCTTTCCTTTGTTCTTTTTCTTCTCATAAAATGTTGATTTTCTAGACTTAAACATGAAATTTATACTTCTCTTATGAAAATTATGAATAATTATTAAGGAAAGATAGTTATGGGACCTAGGGAACTACCCTAAGATATATGGTTTTACTTAAAAAAAATCCATTGCCTAGGTGACTAGGCCTAGCCTCACCTTGGCGCCTTGAAAACTATGGTTTATACATACCTATACACACACACAAATGTGTGTGTATGTATGTATATGCATGTATATATATACATCTATATGTATGAATTTACATATCGCTGATGTAGCATGGTCTGATGGATTGGTTGAAAAAGGGTGGAAATGGCTTTTAGATGTTCAATAGTGAGAGGAAGAAATTCAAGTGGCTGACACAAAACATGGAAGTGGAATTAAGTTGAGTTAAAAGGACTGCTAATGCTTTTGCTGATGCACTAGCAAAATAAGGGGTGGGAAGAAATCAAATGTTTTGGGCACAATTGTAATATGTACTATGCTTATAATTCTGGTGAGGAGAGATAAGAAAGTTTACCTCTCCTTTGTTGTATATTTTTCCTCTTTTTAATGAAATTCTGTTATTGATAAAAAAGAAAAGGCTATAGAGATATCCTTTAGAAAGAGAAAGACTTTAGCACAAGGTAATTACAAGTAATCATGGGCGACCGAAGAACAAATGGGATGCAAAGGTAGTCCCTAATGCAAATTCAACCTCTTCTTGGAAAGTAATACATGAGGCATATCCTTTCTTTCTTAACCATATTTGGTTTGATGTGGGGAAGGGGCTATGAGTATTATTCTGGGAGGACCTTTCGGTAGGTAAAAGCCCACTTAAGGTCCATTTTCCTATGCTCTATGCACTCTCCAACTACAAGGCTGAACCAATTGCTAAGTTTGTGGTTTTCTCCTCCTTGGGGTTAAATTGGGATTTTGGGTTCAGAAGTGGCCTTCAGGACCATTTGGGAAAGAAGGAATGGAAGGATATTCAGTGAGAAGAGCAGATCTGAATTGGAAGTCTTGGACACAATAAAAATAAAAGTTATGTATTGGGTAAAGACTTGGAAGCCTTTCAAGTATTCCCACTGAATGACATTTTGAGAACTTGGAAGGAAGTGGCACTTTCGGCTCAAGAAAAGGAAAGAATAATCATGGAATGGAGACCTCCAGAAACCAACTTGATAAAACTTAACTTTGATGGAAAGGCAATCAAGGTGTGTCTACGTTAAGAGGGATCTTTTGTGACTCAGAGGAAAAAGGTACTAGCTTCAGGACCTCTTGAGTGTGGTGGTGATTCATTGAAAGAAGAATCAATGGCCTTACTCCATGGTGTAAAGTTCACAAAGAAATTTGGGTTCCATCAATTGGAAGTAGAAGGGGACTCTCAGGTGGTCATTTCCTGGACAAGATGTAATACCCAAATCCCTTGGATCTATAGACACACCTTTTGGGAGATTGAAAGTATAACAAGGGAGCTAACTGTAACTTTTAAATGGGTGAGGAGAATTGCTGATGGGATATCAGATGTTCTAGCTAAACAAAGGGCTTTGAGGCATCAAATGTTTTGGGAAAAATTGTGATCTTTTGTTTGTTTAGGGTGGAGAATATTATTTATATATCCTTTTTGTTATAAATAAAAAAGAAAAAGTATAAATAAAAGGAAGAGTATGTCAATCAGGAGTTTATTTGACGTTCTCAAGTGATAGCCATCTGTCAGGAAGGCATTTCTGGTGTGTAACTGTGCAGGAGATTGTGCTTCATCTACACTTTGGTTGTTCTATTTCAAAGCTCTATTGGGGATGTCTTGGGGTGAAGAATATTATCACCTTGGTGTAACTTCCAAAATTTCCTTAAATTCTTTTAGATGATCTAAAAGCAAGTAAGGGATACGACCCTTGGTCATTTCTCCAAATGAGAGGCCTCCCCTTACAATGAATGGCTAAGATCATTACAAGTGTCATACATCTAACAGCTAGGATCCTTCTAGACATCTTCTAGTATACTATACAAGAATTCTTCTTGAAAAGAGATAAAAAAGAAAGTTTATTAAGAAAGAAGACGAGAGAAGATTACAATTAGGTAATACCTGCCAACAAAAACAAAAACAAAAACAAACACAAATTTTCTCCCACCAATTCCCATAGATTACATTTCCAAATCCTGTCCGGAAAAACCTTGAAACTGCCCACAACAAAGCCCATAAGGTCACAAACCAGAGTTTGTACTTAACCCCCTAACTCGCTAATCCTGCATTGCTGCTAATTAAACACCCAACTCTCCATCCCAAAAACCAAGCCTATAAATTCACCCAATGAACTAAACACCACACTGCATAGTTGCAAGAGAGCTTTACCCAATTCCACCCAAAGAACCAAACCCCACTTAACAGTTGCAAGAAAGCTTTGCCCAATCACTCCATATTGCTGACGGTTGAATCAGGAAACTCTTTATTTTTCTTCAAAAAGTTTTTGTTTTCTTTGCCCTCATATTGAGTCAAACCCCATACCTTTCATTCTAGCAAATACTTTTGATGCCAGGACAGTCCAATTATTTTTTGGTGTTTGAATCTTCTTACTGCATTAGGAAGAATCACATGATTCTTCTCAAACACTTACTCTGCTACCACCTCATCACACTTCTTCCTCGATTGCATTTACAATTTTAGAATCTTCAACAAAAGTCAATGTGTCCTCTCTACCCTTAGAAGGACCACCAGGCTTTTCTTCCAACTTCTTATAAGCTTCCCTTGCAAATTCCTTTCCCCCAATGAATAACAAACCAAGAGTTTTACTCATTTCCCTTTGTGTTAGCCACTGTTTCCAAGTCGATTACCCTTCCAACTTCATGAGTTTCATCCATCATAATTTTTTTTGATGAATGATCATCCATCATAATTTTGTCACTTGTCCATTTCTTCCTCATCTTCATTTTCAACCCCCCCCCCCTCTTTTGTAGAATACTCTACATGAATGCTCTAGAACAACTCTAGAATAGTGTACAAGTATCTTCGAGGCTCATGAATCTTCTGGAACACTCTAGGAATCGCTTTAATCTCTTGGGTCTTCTGGAAAACTTTTAGAATCTTCCATTAAACCTCTTCCATCTGCCCTCTTCTGTCAGGGTCCATGTCACATGCCTAAGGTAATGTCATTCCATGACACAAGTCTTGGTTCAACTTCTGGAAAACCTGTAATGTTGTGCTAGTCAACGTTTTCCACTACAGTATCAGCTTACATAGAATATTTGCGGCATCAGACCTTATTCAGAGTCAAGTTAGAAAGCCCACAAAAACCAGGAGCCAAGGTAACAAGCCAAAATCATTGAAACAAAAGTAAAGTGGCAAATACTGTAAAACAATGATATTGATCTATACCCAACAAATGTGTAATAGAACAGAACATAGTATAATATCCAAGTCTAGCCCATCCTACCCTGGCTCATGCTCATTTAGATAAGAAACTGGACTTGACGCTTTGAGGTTATAGCACAGTTATCAAGACAAAATAAGACCCCTTCATGGTAACTGACAACTGTGTCTAACCTAGTCCTAGAACTTTATGTGGTGACACAACTCCCCATAAAATTTCAGCATGTCCTAGACACAAGGTAGATACATTCAGGAGACCCTATTTGACTTTGCTTCAATAAACCACTTGAAAGACATTCAATACAATCTATACTGTGCAACATTTGGCTCAATCCATCAAAACGGAGATCGGAGGGAGAATATCACAGCATGTACCATGTTTCACATAGACAGTGGTAAATATTTATAACGGTCTACCTTGGGCATACCATAAGCATCCTGAAATAATTAAACAAATGAAAATGTGGATATTTCCTTGTTGGCATTAATCGCAACTTGTATGGGTTGATTCTCAGTTAGAAAAGACAAACTAGCTATAAGGAAAAACTAAAAGGAAAAGAATAAGTATAAACGAACAAGGTCAAAATCAAGATGTATTATCCAACTAGAAATGTTCTCTAGGCACGCTCTAGTTTACCACTACTATAAACCTTTCTTTCATGGACTTGGGATGATCTCAACCAATATTCCTCTGTTATCTTTCTGAAGTTCTCAAATATTTGCCTTCCTTGACATGTAGCAACACTCTCTGGATGAAACTGAAGATCAAGACAAAAGCAAAGAGTGTAATGTCACCAAAAAAAATAGAGCTGGTGAAAATAGCAATTTACAATTTAAACCCATTTTATCTTTTGGTTTTTCAAGGTTTACACCCTCATATAATTAATAAATACAATTATAATAAAACTCTATAAATTATTGATCAAAAGGAGTATTAATACAATGACTGCCACATACCTGCACACCATAATGAGGCAGTGTAGAATGCATAATGCCCATAATAATTTTTTCTCTTTCCATCCCTTGATTTCTTCCAGAGTTGTTGGAAGACCAAAAACTTTTATTCTTACTTTTGTTACAATAATCAACAGAAATATGCCAACCATCCTGATTTTTACAAGCATCAGGGATAACATCAGGCCTCTGGGTCTCAATAAAAGGAAGTGTCTCCCCAGAAGAAGTCCAAGCTATTGGAATTAGTTCTTCTGGAAGTGAATCTGCATCTAACACAAGGGAATGATACCGCACAACCTGCAATAAAGTATGATCAGCTGGAGCTTAGAAGAGATGTTCATATTCAATGTATGCTTCCATAGTGACTGCATATTTTAGTGGTTATGGAACAAGACAAAAAAAAAATCCAGTCTTGAAAATTATGGCCCTTCTGAAATCTCAAAATGTTTTCTGCATATGTAGTATTGTAAATTTTAGGTGCTAGGATGCAGAAGCAATCTGGTCATTGTAATTGCCTTTTAAAACACTGTAAAAGTCATTTTGAGGTGCATCGCCAGAAACAAAATTCTCTCTCAATCGCGTTTTCTCTCATCCTTTCTTCTTCCAATCTATGATAGAACAATGGTATCAGAGCATTATATGTCATAGAATGCAGATTGATAGAAGACAAGGTTGATGGCCAACCTTTCTTTAAAATCAGGCAAAATATGCTCTGAATCTAGGGGAAAACCCAAAGAATGGCTATTGGTTTTCTTCTAGAATAAGAGAATTACTAGAAAATAAAAAAGAGAAAAGAGGAAATAACACATTTTTTCACTACTAATTTAAAGTGAAGAAAAAAAGAGCTATAGAAAAGACCAAAAGTTTTATTAAGAAAATAAGATAACTGTTACAGGCATCCCACTGAGAGGAGCAACGCGCAAGGTGCAACCTCCCATAAAAGTGTGAAAACCACATAGCACTATAGATAAAGATTACAAGGTAGCCTAGTACAAATGTTCCCTCAAAACCCCTTGTTTAGCAAGATAATATGCCATAGCATTTGCAGACCTGCCAACCCAAAGTATGCTAACATTCATATTTCTTAATAACTAGCTGGCCTTCTTTGAAATGTTCTTGTAGCACCAAATGATTGAGTTCGGATCTGTTAGCCAACCCACAACAATCTTGGAGTCTCCTTCCATTTGTAGATTCTCAACACCAAGTTGATTAGCAATCTGAATACCTTGTAAAGCTGCCAACAACTCAGCCTTATTTGAGCCTCCTATTCCCACTGGGCCTGAGTACAAGGCTAAGATATTACAATCCTTATCTCTCAAAACCCCTCCTATGCCTAAGGGGCAAGGATTGCCTTGACTACTTCCATCAAAATTCAGCTTTACACAACCTTCCGGCAACAGAGTCCAAATTATAGAAGCCCTTTCCTTCTTGAAGGAGCTATTTGCCACCTCTAATCAATTCCTTCTAAAGTCATTAAAGGAGAACAAATGGAAAGAGTTTAAAGTTCTCAACCAATGAATTGCCCTTGTTAAGATGCACTCTTTGATATCAGGGAGACTCTGTTCCTTTTCTTGGAATATTCTTGCATTTCTTTCCTCCTAAATTGTCCAAAGTGTAGTTGCTCTGATACATTGCCACATGATCCTCCCTCTTTTTGTGGGCCATACAAAGACCAACGGGTCAAAAAGCAAACTTACATTAGTGGGTAGATACCACCTGCAACCAAATAAGGAAAAAATCCAAGCACAATTAGCAATAACAAAGGAGCAGGAGATTAGTAAGTGGAAGCAGTCCTCACCATTAACTTTGCAAAGAATACACCAGTTAGGGGACAAGCACATAAAAGGCTTCTTCTTCTGTAAGCAGTCTAAAGTATTGATTTTCCGATAAAACACTTCCTAGTCTGATTGTCCGGTCCGGTCCGGTTTTGAAAACCATGGTCTTTATAGGCAGAGAAAAAGCTTATGTTTTCAAATTTTTTGTTAATTTATATTTTCCCCAAATATTTTCATGAAATTTCCATAAATCTATTGATAGCACAAAAAAATTGTGATTTTGAATGTAAGAAATGTAGATCAACATAAATTTAAACATTCAAGAAAAAAAAAGAAATCACAAGATATCATAAAAGATTGAAAAAGTTTACCTATTTTTGACATATATTTCCAAAATCTGCAAAATCTTTAAAAAAAATAATGGTTCACACTTGTTTCTTGCAAAATTTTGCAAATCTAGCACTCTAGGAATGAAGTTTGGAGTTTTAGAGTCATTTGGGGGTGAAAGGCTTATTTCGGGGAAAAGAAGCTTGGTTTCCCCCTTTAATTTTTTTTGGTTTTTGGCCGTATCTTTTTCGTCGATACGCTACCGATACACCCCCGATACGGGTCTGATACGCATGAAAAAAGACAAAATGTCCGATTTCCATGTGTATCTTGTATCGGTTTTTAAAAGATACGATATGATACGCCTCGTATTGGGCGTATCGTATTGAAATTTTAAACCTTGAATTTAGGTTCTTCCCTTGTTATTGGTTTAGGTTTTGAAAATTTTGAGGGTCTAATCAAGGATCAAAATTTTGATACACCTATTTACAGGTGTTTTCGGAGACCCACTTTTTTAAATAATATATATTTAAAAATGAAATTGAAAACCAAAGAAATGAAAAAAATAGGGGGAGTATCGTTTTAAGTACCAGTTGCAGAAATTAGGGTTTCAAGAGAGTGAAAGAATGAAGAGAAGAAAAGAAGAAGAGGAAGAAGAAAGGGAAGTGTCGAGAGGTGTGTGAAGTTCACTATTCACACCCTCAAAAGTTCACTTTATAATTGAAAATTGATAATTACAAGAAGGCCCCTATCTGGGTGCCCAAATACAGAGAGTATAAAAAAGAAGAAAATGACCAAAAACACCCCTGTCTAACTATTCTCAACACTCCCCCTCAAGATGAGCATATATGTCAGTCACGCCCAGCTTGGCAAGGTTCTTAGCAAACTTTGGATGGTGAACACCTTTAGTGAGGCAATCAGCTAGTTGGTCTTCTAACCTTACAAAAGGAAGGAAAATCTCTCTGCTAGCAATTCTTTCTCTAATAAAGTGTCTATCCACCTCAATATGCTTTGTACAATCATGTTAAATAGGATTGTGAGCAATATTTATGGCTGCTTGGTTATCACAATATAGTCTCATTGGAACATCTGCTTGGATGCCCATCTCAGTCAATAAGGTCTTCAACCAGAGTAGTTCAGACACTCCATGAGCCATTGCCCTGTACTCTGCCTCAGCACTAGAATGAGCAACCACAGATTGTTTCTTACTTCTCTAGCAAACCACATTGCCTCCAACTAAGGCACAATAACCGGATGTAGATCTTCTATCATCGATGGACCTTGCCCAATCAGCATCTATGTAAGCCTCAATCTTTAGATAGCCATGGTTGGAATACAACATCCCTTTGCTAGGACATCCTTTTAGGTAGTTAGTTGCCTGCATATGAGAGGTCATGGGTTCATGCATATATTGGCTAACCACTCCAACAGTATGGGAAATGTCAGGTCTAGTCAAACAAAGATACGGAAGGCGTCCCACCAATCTCTAATATACCCCCCCTATCTGGAAGAACTTCTCCTTCAGTAAAGTTCAACTTGTAGTTGGGATCAATTGGAGTTTCTACAGGCTTACACCCTAATTTCCTAACCTCATGAAGCAAATAAGTACATATTTCCTTTGTGATAGAACAATCCCCTTCTTGGATCTTGCGAGGTCCTTAATCTAAAATTCAGAAGCAAGGAATGACTTTAACTGAGAGATACCTGTGATATCAGCACCTGTCACAACAATGTCATCAACATATACTATCAACATTGTTACTCTACCATCAACTCTTCTAATAAATGAGGTGTGGTCAGCTTGAGATTGAGAAAAACCAATCTTTAAGTTGGCATTCCTGAACCTATCAAACCATGCTCTTGGAGACTGTTTTAGCCCATACAAAGACTTCTTCAAGCGGCACACTTTTCTATCACTATTAGGGAAACTTACCCCAGGTGGTAAGTCCATATACACTTCCTCTTGTAAGTCCCCATTAAGGAAGGCGTTCTTTACATCCATTTGATATAAAAGCCACGAGTAATGGGCAGCAAGAGACATGATCACACGAATAGAGTTCATTTTAGCAACTGGAGCAAAGGTTTCCAGATAACCAATGCCATAAGTCTGAGTGTATCATTTGGCTACAAGCCGGGCTTTGTATCTTTTAATTGAGCCATCTGCCTTGTGCTTAACAGTATAAACCCACTTACACCCAACAGAAATCTGATCTTTAGGGCAAGGAACAACCTCCCAAGTCCGGTTCTTTATTAGAGCCTCCATTTCTTGGTTCATAGCTTCCTTCCAATTGGGGCACTGCGTTGCCTCTATAACACTACAAGGGATGGAAACAAAAGAGATAGTAGAAATATAGGCACAATAGGAA
The DNA here is from genome assembly GCF_055504915.1 of Nelumbo nucifera. Classification (NCBI taxonomy): domain Eukaryota; kingdom Viridiplantae; phylum Streptophyta; class Magnoliopsida; order Proteales; family Nelumbonaceae; genus Nelumbo; species Nelumbo nucifera. Next base: position 47,134,453 of record NC_142656.1, on the reverse strand, counting down.
GAGGAGAGAGCATCATAAGACACATAGTTAGTGATAGGATACTTGCTACATGTCCTCTTCCCTTTTCGAATGGCAATAGGAAGATCAAGGTCAGAATCAATAATAAGGAGGTTCAAGATTACCTGAGTATGGGGAATCGGATTGTGATGGGCATTCTACTTCAGGAGCCACCCTCTTACTACACCTGATAAAAAACTGCTGCCAGGACCGAGGTCGATACACAAGAGGAGGAGGAGGAGGAGGAGGAGGAAGAGGAGGCGAAGGAATAGACGTAGGAAGAGAGGGAGGAATAAAGGTAGGAATAGGAAGGCAGAAGGGAGTCCGATCTTCACTTGCATTCTCCCCCTGAAGAGAAGGACGGGATGACTGGAAAAAGGAAAAGGATTCCAAAAAGGTAACATCCTTAGAGACATATCTCTTTCCAAAAAGAGCATCAAAGCATCTATAGCCTTTTTGGACTGGAGAGTAACCAAGGAATACACACTTAACGGATTTAGGATCAAACTTGCGTTGGGAATGACTCATATCATGAACAAAACAAACACAACCAAAGACCTTAAGGGGTAGATTAAAAGGAGGTTCATCAGGGAAGAGTAGTTGATGAGGAGAATGAAGGTTAAGGTTTTGGAGTCTTTGATGGTTCAATACAGCATAGCAATGCTTGTGTTGATTAAACCCTAATAAGTAAGAAAATAATAAAAAGAAATTAGTATATAAACACACAAAATGAATATTCTAGTTTAATAATGTCTATTTTATAATTATAACCTCAAAAAATTAAGAATATAAAAGTTTTTTATAACACACTGTACAAAACTGCTTGGCAATTAGGCGAGGCGGGCCCCCAAGGGCGCCTTGTCGCCTAGGCATCACCTAGGCATCGCCTTGACAACTATGATGCTTTTATCACCTTTCTGTTGTTGTGTAGCCTAGCATTGTGGACTTGGCCCCATTTGTAGTCCCTTACTGGGTTTAATGGGCCTGGGTTTATTCTGTTTTTCATGTTTCTTCCATCCAACTAATCGGGGACAGATTGGTCATTGTATCTCTTTCTTATTGCCCTAATATAAAAGATTGTTGGGGGATTTTGTAGAGGCTGACACCCATTTCTTTCAAACTCTTATTCTCTTATGCTTCTCTTCTTTCTTCAAGACTGAATCACTAAATACAAACAACTGTAGCTGAAAGTACTCCTGAAACAACTGATACATACTAGTGATGTTATCTTTACCCAAGTAAAGTATTTGTGAATGTTCCCAAATTTCTTCTAGGACACAAACTTAACACTCGCCTTAGGCTCCATGCTATATTCCATATCCAAGTCATAATTAGGGCATTTTCTTGCACCCACTCGTCATATAGCTACTGGTTTCCCATCTTTCAAGTACTTTACTTTCCCTTTAGCTGTAAGAAAGACTTCTACTGATTTGGACCAAGGTATATAATTCTCCTCATTTAGTTTAATAGAAGCCATCTGCACTCTAAAGAATTCAGATGGAACCAAACCACTTAGTGTAATCTTTTTACCACTTCCAAATGCTGTCATGATGTCTCCAAACTGCTACACACAACTCCAGAAACAAGAGTGAAAACAATACTGACTCCACACCACTAACAAGCCTATTTCAGGAAACTACTGCTCAATATCTCATGCTGGTCACTACTAACACACCACAAAACATGATCACTACATCCACCAGCGCAGAACCACTTCCCTCCTTCGTAACATTAAACAGAGAGATTAAACCACCACATACATCATTCTACAGTCACACATGGTGACTGTAACTGAAGAAGAAAGAATCGAAAAGCTTCTTCCTAACCTGTAGATGCATAAGAATAAGCATTTAAGAGAGATACTTCAAGAAAAAAAAAGAATTCTTGACTTTTGGGGATGCTCCTAGAAGATATCACAGCTTTGTATCCTCGTATATGTGTGATTGCAAGCCACAGCAAGCATATAAAACAGATTGGAAAGCTTCAAGAGAGATGAGAAACCCTTCTAACATGTAAATGGTATTCAGTCTGTAACCTGTTTTGCTACATGTAAATGGTATCCAATATGTAAGGAAGAAAGAAAGACAAAGATAGAGAGGATGAGAGGAAAGAAATCTATCTCGCCCTCTGGTGCCAGATTTATTTATAGATTAAGAGTAGGTGCAACTTGGGTTGGCCTTAGAATTTTACACCCACTCAAATTTTGACAAAAGACCAACCTGATCCTGCCCAAGTTGCACCCCTGTCAACACACTTCTTAACAGGCTGAAATATCTTGCTGATCAAAAAAAAAAGGCAGCAATATCCTCAGTTTTATTTTTTATTTTCAAAATTTGGGCAAGTCCTATTTGACCTTCAGAAAAGCAATCTAAATCCCTTTTCTCTAATATCATGAAATTTGATGTTTAGCAATCTAAATCCCTTTTCTCTAATATTACCAAAAAAAGGTATTAATAAGATCACTTATACTCCAATTCTAAAAAGTACACAATTTTGCTAAGCTGGTCTTTTAAAAATCCTAGAATGTATTCCCATAAAACCTACAAAAGTTCCTTCTTCATAAAGTGTAAAGTTCCTGAAATCAACATGTTGACCAAAATATAGTAAATGCAATTCTTAGAAGAGTATGGAAAGTATGGAAGCAAATCCATAAAAGGTAATGAACGCAGATAACTAAATACAAGCACACAAAAGAACTTAAAATAATTTCTACCACATGTAGAGCATGGCATAAACTAAAAATTTGTCACATTAAAAGCTAATAATAAATTCAAAATGTTTCACATAAGAAGATTGACTACCTTGAACCCTGAATTTCTTCCAGAAGGGATCCCATGGAATAGATTGCATCCAGTGTGTTCAATTTCACTGAAAGGATAAGAAATAGGTTAATATCACCTAATGTCGACAAAGTATTTATTTAAACATTTTTAGGGAAGATAAACCTCATTAATAGATAAGCTCTAAGGCTAACATGTAAAAAGATGGAAGTAAAACATGATAGCATCAAAAAAGAAGAATAACCTTCACCAAAGCATCAACATGCTAATTATTTGTTTTCATGTAAAAAAAGATAAATTCTTATGAGAATAGACTATTTAAGCATATGCAAGACTAAGATTTGATAAATCTTAGGGTGAGAGTTTAAGATACCTCAAACGTCCATGGACTGGTTCGGGTGCGTGGATAACTCTAGCACCATGTACATATCCCAATGCCTATAAAAAATATGTTAGTTGTAATAATCAATCATAAAGAGATAAAAACAGAAAACAGTGATAATACAATAGATAAACCCTTTTCCATCATCAATCAATATTCTAGATGTTTCCTTTCCTCTAAATATTTTCATTTGAGAAACAGCAGATGGAAATGAGAAGCATCAACATGCAGAATAAATTAAGAAGTGAACAAATGTTGTATGATGGGCTGCAGAGTGGGAAATCAAGACCCATATTCTATGACCCACAACCCCATTGTCATACACTGTTCATTTTCTATGTAAAAAAGCATGCCTAATTTCTTAATTTTGGTATCACTAGAAAGCTTACCAAGTTTTCTATCCAACAATATAGGATCAATCAATTAATAACAAATACCAGTATCATTCAAATTAAACATGATTTAAGCAAGCTGTGACCAAATTACAGACAGGGTAGAGGCCTGTGACATGATTATCTGTCATATGGGTATTTTACATACCATTCAAATTTCACTTGAGTTATTTAAGATCTATGATTTGTATACATGGAAATTTGTGTTTTGTTTTGACACCCAAATATGACCATATTTCAGCATCTGTTTGCTCAATTCTCAAATTTATATTGGCATATTGGTCTTCACATCGGAAAACAACAAACAGGACTTTGATATGAACGGCATCAATGTAAATAAGTTGCGATAGTTGTGATAGAGGGTGTGTAAAATGTAAATACTAATTCAAAACAGGGACCCAAACATAAGAAGGCATCACATGCGTATGCATGCATGCATACATGTATGTATATATGTATGTATGCATGAATGCATACATGAATGTGTGTGATTTAAAAACTAGAGATTTTGTGTTAAGGGCATATTTATAAATAACTAAATATAAGGTTGTTCTAGTACAAAATTAAGAAAGGAAAGGCCCCAACGTGAGCATCAAGGTGGTCCTAGAGTGAACCAAGAAGTATTCTGAAATTTTTTAGTAATCTTCTGTTCTATGAGCATTTTTGGTAAACTTACTTCATTTCAATTAGGTCTATCTGATTTTTTTTTTGTGGATCAGATAGTTATGCTATGTTATTGAACCCTATATAAGGTTAAAGGTTCGCAGTCATATTATAAATAGAATAGGAATTATGATGTGTTCATTGAGATGAAGCTTTTCAGTGGCGATTTTGTAATTTTGGTGAACAGTAACCCGAGCCCTATTACCTCTTTACAAATATATCTTTATAAGTCATGTTTTGGAAGAGAATGAATTGAAAGAGTATTTTAAAGTGGTGCAACATTGTATTTTCACTCTTTTTTTGATAGTAAAGGAAAATAAATTTCATTAAAGTTAACAAAGAAGTCTGACTGCATCCAAAAAACAAGGTGTTAAGGAAACACCTTCAAACAAAACCAGAATTACTCATAAGTACAACCAGAATTGCTAATTTGCAACTCAAGGTTTTCCCAAAATTTCTCCCCAAATTCTGATCTGTCTACTTGAGTGAAATCTGGTAAGACCAACAAACAGTCAACTATTAGCTTTCCAAAATCCACCACCACTTTCCCCAAGCTCTGAACCTTATCCTCAAGCAGTCTTTTGTCCCTCTCCTTCCAAATGCCCCAGAAGACTGCAAACAGAATGCAGCACTAAACCAGTCTGCCCCTTTTGCTCCCTCTAATCTTCGGTCAAGAGGAAAATATTTCAGCAGGATCCCTTGGCTTAAAGCCTCTCACACCAAAAAGGGAAGAGAAGAACCGCCAAATAAAATCAGCAACTTTGCAGCATACAAATAAATGGCCTCAGTCTCCTCTTGCTCAAGACACATATTTCACACACTAAACATGCTGAACCCTCTGCTCTTCAGGTGCTCTACCATTAAAATGCTGTCTATAGCAACCAGCCATGCAAAAGCCCCTACCCTCAGTGAAATGGGATTGCCCCATATGCCTACATTTTGTGTGGATTCCTGTTGCTTTCAAATTAAATCTGCATAGTAGGGATTCACAGAGAATATTCCATTCCTGCACTCCTTCCACCACAACTCATCCCTTGAAGAGCTCAAAACTTTTGTTTTTTTCTATTCTGTCCAGCAATGCAATATACATACGAGTTGATCACCCCTCATTTCATAACATTGATTAATACAAACTAACATCATGATCAGTGATCCTGTACAACCGCAGACACAGATCACAAAGCTTTCCCACTTCCCACCATTCATCCTCCCAAAATCTAACCTTAGCTCCATCCCCCACTACAAATATTATTAAATTTATCAACTCTTGGTCAAAAAGACATTATTCCTTCCAAATAATCACCCCGCATGAAGCAGAAACCTCCTTTGACTCCCACCCAAACCTCACTACTCCATATTTCCCCACAAGGCCACAATAACCCTTCTCCAAAGTGATTCCCTCTCCCTCTCTAGACCAAACCTCCACATCAATTTTCCTAACAATGCCTTCTTGAAAATTCATACCCTTCTCATTCCCAGCCCACCTCCACACTTCAGCCTATGAACCTTTTTTCCTTTGACAAGGTGGAATTTCTTGGAACCACCCAAACCTTCCCGTAGGAACCTGTAGAGGAGATGGGCCGAATGGCCCATAGGCTGTCATTCTATGTTATGTTTATGTTTTCCTCTGTAATGGGCCTTATTCTGGGCCCATACTCTTATGTACTCTGTTTTTTTGTAATTTCTTGCCCACCCAAGGGCCTCTCTGTAATAATTCAAAGATTAACTTAATAAAATGTTTTAGAGTGTTAGAAGGAGGTTTAGTTAGAACCTCTCACTCTCTAACTCTCATTGCCGCCAGCTCTCTCTCTCTCTCATCTTCTTAATCTTCTCTTGTTTGTTTTCTGGTTTTGCATCTAATCTCAAGCAGTTCTATACTTCAAGAGGGCGGTTTTCAACTGAAACATCTTTGAATCTTCTCCATTCTTCTTGCCACTTCTGCTGGAACTCTTATGAGTGATAATAGGCAATAAGTAGGAAGGCTTGACAGTGCACTTTTTATAAGTGTAATCCTGCCCACCCCCCCACCCCCCAATGATAAATATTTAGCTTTCCACTCATCTAATCTCTGCCCTGCTCCACCCTATCAATAACAGGGCACCATATAGATGCTGGATTTGACTTGGAACCAATGGGGAAACACAAATGAGTAAATGGGAAGCTCCCCAACTCTACAATCAAAAGCTGCCACACACTCCAATAGCAGCTCATTTCTATCTTCACCAATTCCTGTCATAGTGCTTTGGGAAAAATAACTTTCAGAACTGTTAAATTTAATCCTCTCATCATTCTTCATTATTATTCACCATACCAAGTTTCAATCCAAAATTTCAACTAAAACCTTAATTTTCACAATTTTTAGGTTTTCTCTAATCTCATGAAGGAGGATTTCTTTACTTTATTCCTCATTGCCCTAGAATCTCTTCAAATCAATATTTTTTTGATCAGCAAAGAAGAATTTTATTTGATATTAGATTTAAAATTTTACAACTTTGTGTATGGGATTCGAACTCCCACACTAATACATATTTCTGTCCCTCTTTACATTGCAGCCCAAAACAATTGTTGCCTCAAAGCCCCTTGTTTAGCAAGATAATCAGCTAGCCCATTTGCACTCCTTCTAACCCAACTAAATTCAGCCTCTACCTCCCTTGCGACCTTTTCCACTTCCCTTATCACTTGTTTGAAAGTCCACGGAGTAGTTCTATTGTTTTTATCCCAAGAGATGATCACCTTGGAGTCCCCTTCAACCTCAATATGCCTCATTCCGAATTGCTTAGCTATCTTCAATCCTTGTAGCATTGCCATTAACTCAGCTTTTAGAGAGTTGCCCATGCCAATAGGTCATTAGGTCCAGAGAATAATGCTAATATAAACCTCTTCAAATCAAATTTCCCTATACATCTCAATATTCTAAGTTTGCACACCAAAAAAAGTCCATTCCAACACCTACTTTCTTAGTTCTTACTTCTTACAAATGCCACCAATCCAAGGAGACAAGGATGAATTATTAAATCTGGCCAAAGAGCCATTACAGGTCTTTCTTATATGTCAAATTGCACAGTTTAGATATCTCCATTCCCCAATAACGACTCCTAAAGCTGCAATTAACCTTCTTGAGTCATTTGTCAAATTTAAAGCACACCTAGCTTCTGTAGGAGACTTCTTCTGTGCAAAGAGCAAAAGTATATTTTGTATGGCTCCCTCCTTTGGGGCTTTTCTTCAGACAATTGACCCCTTTTTGAATGCAATTAACCTTCTCTCTCCCACACTTTTTAGCAGCAATAGCCCATGTTCTATTCAGGTTCACCAATTTTTGACACATAAAATTGAATTTTACTAATAATCAATAAAGAAGTGAGTGTGTGTGTGTGTCTGTATGTGTGTGATATGTATACAAAAGCTAACAAAGCAGCCAAGGTGTAGGCCACTGATTAACCATGGTGCTAAATATCAGGTATAAAAATTATACTGAAAAATTCACTATAACTCAGAAAAATATCAAACCACTTTTGATCATTCCAGAAATACACCAAGCATCATCTATTTCAATTTTTTACATCCCCGCTTTGTTACCAAGTTGAGTAATCAGAGTATTCCAGTTGCTCTTCTAATCAAAAGAAATCAGAAAATAGCAACCATGAGAAGAGAAGATGGAGAGAGAGAGAGAGATCATGGGGACAAGATTGGGGAGAAAAGAATTGTTGAACATGTACCCACTTCTATTAGCTTATATAAGTTACAAATAAATAAAAAGACCAGAATACCCCCATTATGTAAACATTAAAAAGATAAAGTTAACCCTACCATTCCCTACAATTTACACATACAGTAAAACGTTTGATGAATTTTTTGTAATAGTACAGACCAGAATTTTTCATTTCATAATTTTTGTAGTAATAATCTCCAACAAAGACAAGAATTTTTGTGACGAAGGCAGATAACTAATCTACCACATTTAGTTATTCAATAGCCATAAGACTAATTAACCAGACTAGAGAAAGAAAAAGCACATTGAAAAGCATGAAACAAATATACCTGGTGGCCGAGGCAGACACCCAAAATCGGAATATCCTTGCATTCAAGCAGTAGCTTTAAACAAATTCCTATAAAATCAAATGGACATGCCAAGTTATCATGGCAAACTTTAACAAATCAAATCAAAAGATTGAAAATGATTGGAATTTGAACAATTTGAGTAGAGAGGTTCAAATGATTCCTTTCAGTTGACAATTGAAGAATAATTTTTCAACTTCAGGTGTATAAACATATTTTGTGAACAATATCAACATAAACTGTAACATACTGCATTTTTTACTAATGTGTGTATTTATCATATCAAGGGTTAACAATATTGTTTGGTATAGTGTTTCAAAAGGAATGCCTAGGTTCTGGTGAAGCACATTTTAATGCATTTACCAAACTTGAGCCTAGGTGAAACCACTTTCAAAAGGCATGCACCTACGCTGTGGCACAATGCAACTGTGAGCATCTTTTATAAGTTTGCTTTTCTTAGTTACTTTTTATATATTTTCTTATATGTTTTACACTTTTGCAATGGTCTATTATTACATTCTAAAAAACCTTTTATTGTTCTTTGTGCCCTAATAATGGTCTACTTTTAAAAGAAACAAAAGCAAAGACATTTTGCATTCTTTTAAGTCCTAGCTACTGAGGATAGAATCCCAAATAACAAAAGTTCCTCTAAAGAAGAAACGATATTTGATCCCTAACTGTAAAATGTAACACACTATTATTAAAAACACAAATTGACCCACTATTGGCCTTCTACCTCTATAAAGGCCCCAACCTCACAGAATTAGGACTGCAAGATGTCCAATATCATAGTAGTTACCTAAAGTGATGCAACTAGGAGAAAATACATGGAAAGTTTCATAGGCTTGAAGTGATTGATCTTCAAGCACTTTTGTATGATCTACATCTGTAATAGGTATATATAATTTTTTCAGTCTTTCTCTTTTCACTAAAACAGGGATCCACTGAAACAGGGGCTATTCCCCACTTCCTCCTCTCTTTCTTCTTTTCCTACCTATAGTGTGGGCTCCACCCCTACTCCTCTATGTTATGTTTGGCCTATCTCCCCTCATGTTTGTTCTTTATGCCTCAGTGTAGGAGAATCAGCAGATCACATTTTCCTTCACTGCAAATTCACCCAAAAGATTTGGTTCCATTTTCTGAAAATGGCTGGTTACAGTTGGGTTATACCAAAGCATGTCAAGGACTTTCTACATCAGTGGCAAGAAACAGGTTTAAGTAAGAGGGCTAAAATTTACTGGCAATCAGTGTTACACGCAGTGCTGTGGGGTGTATGGGATAAAAGAAACAAAAGGCTTTTTGACAACAAATCAAGGCCCCTGGAGGAGTTAATTTCAGACATCTCTTATCTGTGCAACCTCTGGACGGTGAATTTTGATCTCTTCAGAGGAGTCTCAGTCAATGACCTAAATAGAGATGCTCACCTTTTCTTATTTCTCCCTCACCTCCATCAACCACCCTTGAGAATTCCTGAACCCACCAGTGAAGGTGTGATGATCTTAAACTTTGATGGAAGTGCCTTAGGTAATCCTGGATTAGCTGGTATTGGAGGAACATTAAGGGATGAAAGGGGCAACATCGTTTGGACCTTCAGCGGTCCTATTGGCGTGGCAGATTCCACAAAGGCTGAAGTAAGGGCTGCCCTCACAGGAATCAGAATAATAAAAAGTTTGGGAATTCAAAATATAATCATTGCAGGTGATTCAGCAAATACCATAAAATGGTTAAGAGACAAAGAGGGGGGACCATGGAGATTAAGTCACTATTTAGAAGAGGCCAGGGACTCTTTGGAATGCCTAAATGTAAAGTTTGTTTGGATTCCTAGGGAATACAACCATACAGCAGATGGCTTATCTAAATGTGGTGTGTTCTTAGAGCATCTATATAGCGACAAACTTCCTCCTTTGTAAATTGTAGTTTGTAGGGGTTCTCCCCCTTGCTTTGTACACCTCCTCATGTATCTCGTTTTTTATCAATGAATCCCGATTAACTTTTCTCAAAAAATGTTGTCTAGAAGAAAGAGGACTAAAGTTTAAGGTTACATTTAGTATAAGGAAGTTTATATCAACCTCAATATGTTTGGTTCATTCATCTTGAACAAGGTTATAAACAATGTTAATAACTGCTTTGTTGCCACAATAGAGCCTCATAGGACCATTGCTTGTCATTCCAAGCTCTAACAAGAGTTTCAAACATGATAATTCTGTAGTACCATGGGTCATAACTCTAAATTCAGCTTCAACACTCAACCAAGCTACAACATTTTATTTCTTACTCCTCCAAGTCACTAGATTCCCACTAACCAATTGTGGAAAAATAAAGAGGAAGAGAAGAAGAAATGAAGAGGGAGAGAAGAAGAAATACTTCTGTATTGATAAAACTTGTTGAGAATACAACTTAAATAAGAAAAGATAGGAGAGACAAACTCCTAGGATCTCTCTCAATTACTCCTAGAATCTCTCTCAATTAGGGATTGATTAAATCTTTCCCTTAATCCTAGGATATGACTTTCCTAATTTTATTCAAATCTAATCTTTCCTAAATTTATTCAAATCTGTAATCAATCAAATCAAATCTTTCTAAATTTGCAGCAAATCATATCTTTCTTAATTTGCCGCAAATCATATCTTGCCGACACCAATGTACAATAACTAGAAGTAGACCTCTAGTCATCTTAAGAATCTACACAACTCACATCCAAATATGCTTCCACCTTGAAGTATCCATTATTAGAAAACAGAAGACCTCTTCCTAGTGAAGACTTAAAATATCTTAATACCTATTTGGCAGCTTCAAGGTGAGGAATTCTTAGAGCATGCATGTATCAACTAATACCTCTAGTAGCATAAGCAATGTTGGGTGTAGTCGATGATAGATACAAGAGTACCTTACTAGTTTTTGGAGCTTCCCCTTTTCTTCTAAACTTCTCCATCAGTAGACTTATACCCCAAGCTTACCAATTTCCTTCAACACATCTAATGTAGACTTATGTTGAGTTACGAAGATACCTCTCAAATCTTGCCTTCTATACCAGGAAAGTATTTAGGCCCCATTCATTTGCCTATATTTAGTGGGGGTAAGTTGGTCAACTAGTAAGTTGACCACAATACCCGCATTCATTTTCCGCTATATTGGGCCCCATGGTAATTCAAGATACCTAATAGTATCAGTTACCTAAGTAATTGATACCCTCTTGCGAGGTGTGTAACAATTTACCAACCCGCTTGTTGAAGCCGATAAACGCTTTCTCCCTCTCACCGATATCTTTACTCGAGCAACTGATACCATACAAGAACATTAAAAACTTTGCTTACCTGGGTAAGTTTTACATGGGAAATACTTGCTCTGGTAAACGTACTAGAAAATCCCCCCAACTCTTAATATCAAAGGGACTATTGCCAGTTACCAAAATATCATCAACACAATGTATGCAGTAATCAAATCACCTTCATACTTTACAAATGAGGTGTGATCTGCCTACTTGACTACTTATAGCCAAACTTCTTTACAACCTTACTAAATCTAGAAAATCCTGTCCTTGGAGATTGTTTCAACCCACATATTACCTTCTTGAGAAAACACACTTTTTCAGCTTTCCCTATGCAATAAAACAGAGGTGGCAACATGTACACTTCTTCCTGCAAATCCCCATTGAGGAAAACATTCTAGACATCTAATTGATTTGATATATATCACAAGAACAGAATAGGGTGATGCATTGCATATTTGCATACTGGAATTCAGTAGCTGAATCAATACCCGATCATGCTAGAATCTTTTTATGATTAATAGCATACACATTATGATGGTTTAAAGGTAATGCTGGTTATTTTTAGGGTGTTTTTTGATTAAATCAATAGGCTTAGATTCTATGCATGGTGAATTATGTTGAATATTTGATTGGATTAAAGATGAAGTTCAATGGTGAGCGGGATGCATAGTTTGTCAAGGCGACGCCTAGGCGACAAGGCGCCCTTCGAGGCTCGCCTTGCCTAATCGCTAAGCAGTTTTGTACTTTCTATTATAAAATACTTTTTCTTTCTTTATTTTTTGACATTATAATTGTAAAATAGACATTATTAAACTAAAATACTCATTTTTGTGTGTTTATATACTAATTTCTTTTTATTATTTTCTTATTTGTTAGGGTTTAATCAACACAAACACTGCTAAATGCTGTATTGAACCCTTAAAGACTTCTTCTACCATTACTACTACTACTACTAATACTTTTTTTCATTTCTTCTTTTCCTATACCAAAAATAAGGGTTCAGCCCCTATATTTTTTTAGTTTTCTTTTCCTTCTTTTTCTTCTCATAAATATGTTGCTTTTCTATACTTCAAATGAACTCTATACTTTTCTGATGAAACTTATGAATAATTATTAAGCAAATATGGTTATGGTACCTAGGGAATTACCCTAGGATCTATGTTTTATACATAAAAAAATCCATCACTTATGTGGCTAGGCGACAAGGTTCCCCCCTGTCGCCTAGCCTCGCCTGCGCACCTTGAAAGCTATGGCGGGATGCTTTTGTTGAGTCTTAGTATGCATGCCTATTTCTTTATTTGTGGTTGATTGGCTTTATATGAATATTCTTGTGCTCCTTTCATCGATGATTTCATGGCTTAGATCCTACAATTTTTTATTTCTCAAAAATTGCATAATTTTGAAAATCGTGTTTTTCATGTAGGATGCATGTAGCCATGTAGATCTAGGCTAGCATAGGTAAATTGTTTTGGGAATCTCCAAGATGACACCCACTCCCCTCTTAGATAATGGCTTTTCCCATTTAATCAAGCATAACCCATGATTGGGAGTTTCCCCAAGCAAAGGTGGGTGCCTAATCCCTTCCACTTTCATACCCCTACCCTGACTTATTTTGCTTAAACCATAGGATGGAGTCACCACTTTGCCTTTTATGTCAAAAAGCCCTGTACTTTCTATTGCACAGCCATGTAATAAGTTAAATATTGTAGACCTCAAGTATAATGAAACACAAAACCATCAGTTGGAACATTATTTGCATATATCTTGTAGGTTATTTTTTTACTTATTTTGCTATTTGTAATTGCTAATACACATCAATTATAAAACCTCCACCATCCATTGGGTTGTGGCCCATACCCCTTTATGTGCAACTCAAATTTTGGATTAAACATAAATCATGCTTACAACAAATGGTTACCAAACCATAGATCACCATGGAAATATAACTAAAAATGCATAGTAAAGCTTATTTAAGTAACCTATATCTGCTGGACATGTTGGAGATCCAGGCCCTGGAGATATGACAATATTATCGAAAGCCCTTTCTTCATATAGCTTTTGGAAAATATACTCCCATGTCCACTCATCATTATGCACCACAACCGGAGGCACTGAAACAATAACAAAACAAAAAGAGTAGCAATTTCAGTATAGTTGGCAACCTCATAGACCAATAGGCAAATTCACCATGGAACATCATGATTGTTAGAGCTCAACATAGAACCACATGACTGAACTAATGTGCCTCTGGCTTTATCCCACAAAAAGGAACTTTTGAATATAGTGATTTTCCCATAGAAGCATGCATGAAGCCACAAAAACACAGGAATCAATGCAAAGCATTGTCAAATAAATGAAAATTCAAAGTTAAACAAAAAAACAAGAAGACACTTTAACAGATAATAACAGTTTCATTCCTTTCCAAAAATGGTTCATGGCTGCAGGACAAGTTTGCCAATCAAAACAATAGAATAAGTTCTAGTTCTTTTTTAGAGAAGTGAAATATTTGCAACATAACAAAGCAGGATTTCAACCTTGTGGGATTTATGATCTATGTTACAAGACTCTGACCTAGTTCATGCAACAGAAATATATTTCCGCATTTATGAAGAAAGGAAACAAAATTTAAAATAATAAAGACATTAAAACTATATAAAGATGTGTTTGTGTCCATGTATGCATATTTGTTTCTGAATGTGTATGTGTGAGTGAGAGAGGGAGGGGAGAGAGAGAAAGAGAGAGAGAGAGAGAGATTACCCCCATTTATGACAGACAGCTCCTGGTAAATATTATATGTGTAACTATCATAGTTGTCAATTAGCAACGTCCTCACATATTTAAATTTCAGATTTTCTTTGTCAAGATGCTTCTCCTTCACGTACGATTCTTGTAAGTGTCCTGGCACTAAAGCCCGAGAAATCCCCACCTTCACAGTATCACAATTGAATTCTTGAAGAGAGTCTTTCCTATTCACACATCCAAGCCGAAAGGATGACCTGGATACTGAAAGTTTCTCATTCATATTATGTAAACCTTTGAAACAAAAGATCTCAGATGATGATGATCCCAGGCTGAAATTCATTTTTTCTAGACAAGAAAATCAATGATTAGTCCCTCTTGCTGAACTGCCTCTCTGTTTTCTGCAAACAACACCATAAACCAGTGAGACATGACAAAGAACTTGAACCGGGACAGTTGCATGGACTTCATGAATGAATTACAGTTACTGTTTTGTGGGTATGAAATCTTTTCCCGATGAACTTATCAAATGACGATAAATATCTTCAGATACACTTGACTAGTTAATATTAAGCATGGTTCTCTATTAACGTAAGACAAAAGAAAAGACAAACAAACTTATAAAGCAACCAAACAATTTTCAAGCAATCAAAACTATATATGTAACTCAACATGGATGAATCCAGTGTAACCAAATCTCCAACTTGGTATACAGAACAATTGGTTTTTCATATCTGGTGGTGAATTTTCTCATAAGCATTCTATCAAATAGACAGTAAAAAATCAGAAAGACATAATTTTTACAAATCAACAGGCAAAAATGGAGAACAAAAAGAGTCCCAATTACCACTACAACTACCTTCCTTCCACAGAGGGAAGCACAACCTTAAACCTCTAACTAAACGACCATGATTGCAAAAGACTACATTAACAAACAAGATGAAATATTTTCTAGCGAACCATTCCATTTTCTTCATTGGGTACTTAAAATCGAGAACAGATTATGATTTTCTGAAAAAAAAAATAGTAATCTTAAAAGATACCCAGATGAGAAAACTAACAGTTTAGATTAATTCATGCCTGGAAGAAGCAATAAAACGCAAAACCCCACCTTTGTATTTCAACAGTTAGATCTAGGAAGGGGTGCTGGGCCTGGTTTTCCCGAGCTTGCTTGGTTTTAAAAGCAACGGAAGAGCCGAAGAGGGTTTAGATTCATACGTCCTCGAATTTATAGCCTTTCCTTTTCTATTTCTGTTTTTATATTCCTGGTTTAAATTAGATTCAGATTCCCGTTGTACTTCAATAGTAGGCTTTAGGTTCGTGATCGAGTCAGCCTGAGATGGACAACTTTGCTGTCCTCCACAAATCAGAACCCTTGAAGGTTGAATGTTCTATGGACAAGATGTAGCCTCCAACGAAAATGTCTACGTAAGGTATCAGTCTTCCAGCCTTCCAATAAAAGATTCCAATCGAAGGGTTTTGAGGCAAAGAGAATAACCGCCCAAGTCGATCTCATTTTGTTACTTTTCCACAGCGTACTGACAGGGCTGTACAGCCGCCAGGCACCAACCACGGCCAATGTTGAGAGAATCTCTCCACTGGAATATTTTAGGTCAATTACAGATTATCATCCGGTTTGTTCGGTTAAACCGAATTTTGCCAAAACCAAACAAACCGAAGCGAAATTTTTTTCGGTTATTTTGGTTGATTCGGTTAAAACCGAATTTACTTGCTACAGAGAGTTTATACAAGATGATGTGGCAACTGGCAAGCTCCAAATTCAGTGACTAACAAAAATGCACTAAAAAGCTGAAGAATCTGGTGGCTGAAAATTTCTACAGTCCAAATCTTTCGATGGCCAACAAAAATACAACGAAGAAGCGAAGAATTAAAGGGGAGAAAAAGAAAAAAAAAATACTTGTATAGTTGTATTCAAAGATTCAGGTGGCTAAGAAGAAAACACAGGGAAAGGGAGAGAACTGAGAAGGACCAAAGAACTGAAGATTGAAGAAGAGTGGCCGGACTTTATCACTTGGCGATGTCGGAGAAGTTAATTTACTGGAGGCTGGAGCAGTGAAAGTGGAACTCTCAATTCCCTGCTACGTTGCTCGCTCACTGCTGCAAGCATGCAACTGAGATTTGAGGTCGCCGACGGCACGATATATACTAGACTGGAGGTCTGAGTGCAATGGAATCTCTGGATAGTTAGGGACTTTGGAGTTTTATAGAGTTTAGAGGAAGAACGTAGATGGTCGAAGACTTATATGCCTAATGGGGTTTGGCCGTTTTGGGTTTTGGCCCAAGGCTAATGGCCTTTGGGTTTGGGCTTTTCATTATATATCCACATATTTATCAATTTGCCCCTGAAAGTTCGATTTTTTTCGGTTAACTGAACCGTAGATGTCACAACCGGAACCAAAAGTCGAAGTTTAACTAACCGATTTTTAAAACTGAAACCGAACCGATTTCTCAAAATAACCGAACCGAAAACAATGAAACCAAAATTTTGGTTTGATTATTTGGTCTCAACCGAACTATATTCAGCACTAATGAAAATATAAAGAGGGTAGAGTAGAACAGTCTTTTCCTCCTGAAATTAGAATAACCCCCAAAAAAACCTCTTGAATTCGCCATTCTCTTTGTTTACTGCACCCACCAACCATTCTCAGCAAGATTGTAGTTTAGAGCATGATTTTCAAAATCAGACCGGACCAGACGGTCGGACTGAAAAACTAGGGAACCAATTAGGTGATCAGTTCTATTTTACCCCAGAATCATTATTTTACTAAAAACCATTTTTTGGTCAACAAATCATTGAGCTAGATGGTCAAATCATCCAACGATTTTAGCCATTTTTTATTTTTTTTAATTTTTTTTTAATTTGTTTTGTCAAAATGAGCTGTCTATTCGATTTAAACAATCAGACCATTCGATCCAAAAACTAAACCCTTATAATATTGGTTTGAACTATTTCCCCAACTGAGATCCCCAAAACTTTGGGGGTCATAGGGTTTTATTCTACATTATATTTCTTCAATGGTTGATGATTTTACGCTGTACCTTCAGCTCTTGCACTTTTTTAATTTTTTGAATGACCCCACTAAAAAGTTTCCTAGCTACGCCATGTTGATGGTTGTCTTTATTTTTCCATAACTCATGTTATTCCATTGTCCATATTGTTATAGGAATTAAGGTTGTTTTGAATAGGCCTCCACCATGTCAACCCAATCCGTGACTTCACACCCTATTGCAACAACCATGACCATGACGGTGAATCTAAACCATCCTCCTCTGGTGAGCCATCTCATTCTAATTAAACTGAATCATATGAACTTGTTCTTCTTGATGATTGTGAGCGTCGGAAAAATCGGTTCATTTTTTTACTTGGTCTGAAAATAGAGTCGTCACTCATTGAGTAGATGAAAATAAGGTGATAGGACATCCGGGATTTGCATCGAAAAACATTTGTGATTTATTAATGACTCCGAAGCACCGACTAATCAGTCTAAGTAAGACTCAAATGAGAGACACCCCTCTCCCGAGTCTAATAGATGGAGCCCACATGGTGACTTAAGAGAACATAAACACAAATACATAATTAATGAAAAAAGAACAAACTCCCATCAACTCGTAAGGATATTCCCTTCCATACTCACAGATCAATCTCGGCCTGAGGCCTGAGGCCTGAGGCCTGAGCAACCCTCACCCTCTCAATAACTTAAAAAACGACGACAGTGTAATATAGGCTAAACAACAGTTAACAAAGCAGACAAAATGACAAAATGATGTTTGCCATCTAGATTCACATATTAATTAAAACTTTAGGGAATAATAATTATTATTGCATTGGATTGGCGACAATGGTTTAGCCAGAACTGGTTCATCCCGCTATCCCGCGACAAAACACAGGAGAGGCAAAACGGAAAAATAATAGAAAGAAAAAGAAAAAGAAAGATAAAAAAGAGGAGAAACGATAACAGAGTACCTGACTGGGATTTGGGATTTCGGCCTGGACACAGTCGGCAAAACAGAAGGACTTTGATTGGGATTCCGGTCTGAAATCTAACGCCGCAACTAGGAGTGTGCGTCTAGGTTGCTGATTTCGCTGAAAAAAAAATAGAAGAGGACGATTTCCGTATGATAACCGTTAATGATGTTTCGCCTGAGATGAGGAGAGGAATCCGATGAGGCTATTGTTGATCCGGTCCGATCGAAAGGAAAATGAGGGCAGGGGTGCGTCGAATGATTGGCGAGTTTGAAGATGATAATGGATAGGAGAATGGTGATGAGAAACTAAGGATAAGGTAATAGTTCCGGCGACGGTAAACGGAAAACGGGAGGACTGCCGCTACTAATTCTCTGTTCTCGTGAGAAGATGATGAACAGTGCAGAGTTGGAAGGGAAAGAAGAAGAAGAATGATAGAAAGTGTGGGAGAAAAAAAAAAGAGAGATGAGAGAACTAGGAAGAGGAGATTTTCTCAGTTGCGGCTGCAAAGGAGAAGAGATGCCGCAGCGAGCTGAGAATTGCCGCCGCTTCTGTTCTTTTCGAACGGGGAAGAAGGGGAACAAACGATTTCGGGGGTTCTGAAGAAGAAGAGGAAGAAGAAGAATGAGAGAGGGGAAGCAGGCGGGAGAAGAAACCGCCGCTGCCTGAAGTTGCAGCGGCGGTGACTGATGAAACAGAGGGAAGAAGAAGAAGAAGAAGAAGAAGAAGAAGAAGAAAGAAAGAAAGAAATAAGGAGAGGAAGAAGAGAAGAGAGAGAGAGAGAGAGAGAGTAAGTGAGAGGGGGTGCCGCCGCTGGTTGTCGTTCGAAGGGGATCGACGATGAACAGTGAGTCTTTCGAAATTCTCAGATTCGGATGAATAAGAGTTTATGTTGAATTTATAATAAGCACCAGAGGCATTTTCGTAATTTTGGGTAATTTGGAGGGTGGGG
The DNA here is from genome assembly GCF_055504915.1 of Nelumbo nucifera. NCBI lineage: Eukaryota > Viridiplantae > Streptophyta > Magnoliopsida > Proteales > Nelumbonaceae > Nelumbo > Nelumbo nucifera. The sequence continues at coordinate 47,115,236 of NC_142656.1, read as the reverse complement.
GCATTTTGGTACTTTTGACAAACTGGGTCAAACCGGATCCAATGGGTTAAATCGGGGTTCTGGTCCGATGGTTGGTGGTTTTGGATCAAAAAAGGAAGGTTGAGATGGATCTAACCGCTGAGAAGGGTTTTGTGTGAGTGGCTAGCGAGATTGGCCGAGATTGGCCAAAATGGATATTTTTAGATGGAAGGGTAAATGAGGGAAATTTTGGCTAAAATTTCATAGGGTAGGTTTTCTGGTAATATGAGGTGACTGGTGGGGTCATCTTGGCCCAATTGGGCCCGGATTGGGCAGATTTGGAAAGGATTCAATTCGGTGAATTAGTCTCAAAACATAATCTTAATGTGATAAAGGGGCAAACAAAGGCAGTTTTGGATCAAATTTCATAGGACAGGATTTTTGGACAGTATGAGGTGATTGTTAGGGTTAAATTGAGTCAAATGGGCCTGGATCGGGACTTCGAATCTACTCAATTTGGGACCTTGAAATGGAATCTTGGTGTGATTGAAGGGTAAACTAAGGTATTTTGGGCTGAGATTTCACATGTGGGTATTTGGGACTGTCTAGGATTTGATGACATGGTTTGATCTATCTTCGGAGGGCCCAGGTCGTAGGAATTTGGGTCAACGATATTCTAGAATATAAACTTTGTTTGATGGACCAGCAAATGGGGGAATCTAGGGCTGGAACTTTATGGGCAGGTGTTTCCATGTGTATGGGGTTTAATGGTATGGTTTGATCGGTTCTGATGTGTCAAGATCAAGGGAATCTGGGTTCTGAGTGTTTAGGCTAACAAGAGAGGTTAAAATGGAATCTTTATTTGATGAAAGGGTGAACAAAGGAATTTTAAGCTAAAATTTAATGGATAGGTATTTTGGAGTTTCTAGGTCTAGTGGTTGTGTCTGATCTAATGGTTGAATTGTAAGTGGAGGTTGATCGGGGCCATCAGATAGGTATCAAGCATGTTTAACGGTGGATATGAGGACTCTTGGGTGAAATTCAGGATTTTTTGGTGTTTCGGGGAGATCAAAAGTGTTTGAAGTGAATTGGAGGTTCAGGCAACGGACCGAGCAAAAATCAGGTGCTGACAGTGATCCAAGTTTATTTAAGGATATGTGGATAATAACATGAACGTAGAGATGGAACTGCTGTTTTGAATCCTAACTTTGTTCTTTGGAAGCAACTAGGGGTGTCAATTGGACCAACTTGGTCCAATCCGATCCACTCCAATATGAGTCCATTACAAATGGATCAGGTCCAATCCAATCCGATGAATACTTTGAACCATTTTTTACCAGTCTAATCAATGTTTGGATCGTTCAATCTGTTCAACTAAGTTTTAATTTAGATTGGTTTCAACCCAAACCTGGTCCTTGACACCTGTATTTATATCTTCTATCAGTGGACCGGATATTTGTTCAATCTGACCCAATCCTATATAAATACATTACCAATGGAGCAAGTCCAATCCAATCCACTAAATACTTCGGACCATTAAGTCTAGACTGGTCCAATTCAGTAAGTCTCATTGGTCTGTTCAATTAATCCGTTCAAATTGATTTTGATTTGAACGAGGTCCAACCCAAAACCGATCCAATGACACCCTTAAAAGCAACAGGATCAATTGCTTCTCACTTGGATTCCGTCATCCCTAGCTCATGAAGAAGTGTCAGCCCAGGTTAATGGGTATACCACACCGAAGGGAGTATGAAATGCTTTATCCAAAATTTTTGCTTTCAAACTGAGAGCACCTGTTGTGTAGGCGTGTAACTCCGATTTGAACAAATACAAATATATACATTATAAATACATACAAAATATAAGGTTTTGCATTCTACATATTTGTATTTGTATCCCTTGCAAACTGGGCCTTAAGAGAAGAAAGAACATTCATTCTTTTGAGTCATTCCATCCCCAAGCCAATCTTGCTAATCCAAAATTGTCTTAGGGTGGGCCCCAAGGACGACAATTATAAACTCAAACCTAAGCCAAATGACTCAAAAGGGAAGAAATCAAATCCCTATCAAGGGGGTTCTATGTTAGATCTATTAGAAGATGAATCATGCTGCTTATAAAATGTCAAACATGCTTTCACAAGAATTTTCTTCTCGAAGTTCGATTTGAAAAGAATACAAATATAAATATATTTAAGTATAAATATATATAAAATAATATAAAATACAAGATTTTGCTCCAACTACTGACGACAGTTGGTACTCTGACTTGGACACTAGTCATCATATGATAGTAGGCCTTGCCAATCTACATTTACATTCAGAATATTTTGAGCCATATAAAATATTTATTGGGAATGGACAAGTTTTGTTTGTAGTTTATATAACGCATTGATACTTCTAAACTGCATTCTCCTTCTCAATCCTTAAGGCTGTGTTTGGTTGCAATGCAAATAAATATGCATTGATGTAAAACTATGGCAGTGTAAATTCTGACCTATTTTTATTTCAAAATTTAGTGTATTTTGTTTGATTGAAATACAAATGAAATAAATTAAGGCATATAATCCAAAACAAAATTAAAAGAGAATTTATTTATTTTTTCATTTATACTCCCATGCATTTGTATCAATGCAAATAAAATTATACTGCAACCAAACACGACCCAAGTTTTATTTGATGAATTCTTTGCGAAGGCACAGCAGACATGCAAAGTACTATTTCAAGGTCATTGTAATAAGAATGGTCTATGAGTTGTAGGGAATACAAGTGGAGTTATGAACAAAAACTCTTTGTACCATTACATGGAATCTATACTTCTACTGACAAGTGGCACAAAAGGCTAGGTCATCTAGCTCCTCAATTTGTTCGATATGTTGTCAACTCCAACAATCCTCCTTTTTTTATCTAAAAAATGATGTTTTGTCATTCATTCCGACTTGGATATCTCATAAGTTACCTTTTTTTCTAGCAATACTCAATATAAATCTCCACTTGACCTTTTCTTTAGACTTTAGTGATGTTGGGGCCCTTTTCTTGTCAACATTGGTTCATGGGTATTCAAATACTACATTATAATTGTTTATGCATTTGGCAGTTGATGGTGTGCGATTTGGTGCTCCTTGCTAGTGGATAGTTTGAACGTCGAACTAAGTAGGTCACTTAGTTAGATGTGTTCGGTTGCTTTACTTGGGGTGGGTACTTTGATACTTAAGTTAGCGAACTGGTATTTGATTGCAAAAAAGTAAGAAAGCTAGAGAATTGTGAGAGCTAAATCGTGCATACCTCTTCTGTGAAAGGGGATGCCTTTATATAGGCGTAGGTTGCTATGGGCTTCACACACCACGCTTGAGATCTCCAGGAGAACATGGCTCACTGGTCTGACGTCCTTAGAGGTAGTTTCATACATGGACTAGGCTTCCATGTGAAGTGATAAGGCCTTAACCGGTCGCCTCTGGAGTGGACGGTGAGGGAACTGACTTTCAAAGGACTTGAGTGCAAGCAGAGGAGGTCAGTGAACATGTCACCCATGTCGCCACATGGACCTCAGTTAGGTTGGCAAGTCCTCGGGGGAGATCGTTTCTCATGCCGAGGTCCTTTGGACTAGTAGTGATGAGGTACAACAAGTCGGACTTGGACGAGGTGCCACTAGTTGCTCTTCCAAGGTGGATGAGTTGTATGCGAGGTGCTCAGACTGGTTCTAAGGTTTGCCTCCTTGACTTAGCAGGATTCATGATTGTCTGTGTGACACTGAGGTGTCATGCGGTTGAGGACAAATGCCACATGTTGCCGGGTCACTAGAGGGCCAAATCACCACTCATCAATTTCCCCCACTCCTGAGTCAAGACTCGAGATCGGTTTGGCGAATGGAATATCTCGTTGTGGTTCCTTGGCTTAGAAATGATGCTCAATCAGTTCGTAGGCATCAGCCTGATCTTGTCCCCTGAGTCGGAAGAGTTTATGGGCTAAGTACAGCACTATGCAAGACTTCGTCGTCTTGACAATAGGGGCGCAAGAGTGAACTCATCAGCTCGAGGAGAGGTGGAGCAAACACTTCGAGGACATCCACCGTACCGGGGATGTAGCCATCAAGGAGTTCCGTCACTTGTCCAAACACCTCAAGAGTAGAGTTCATTGTGCTCACCCTCATGAAAGGCTTCAAACTGTGTCATCGCTTCCTCAAGTTGCTTCTCTTACACAGATTTAAATGCGGTCATCTCTCAAGCCGGTCCTCAAAAGGGTAGCCAACGAGGTTGATGCAGAGCCTAAAAACGAGGTGGAGGATAGCGGAGAGGGCGATAAGAATGATGTTGATGTGGGTGCTAACGAGGACAATGGTGAAGTGTAATGTTGTCGAGTTGTTTAGATGGGGATCAATCTGCCTAGATCGGCCACCTATTGTCGACATGTTTCGAGGCTGGCTTAGGGGTGCCTTAGAGCTAAAAGTGGTTTGGCTTTTCATTTACTCTTTAGCCAAGGTGATGAGGTGCACCAATGCCTACATGCTAAAGCAACTAGACTTGTGATTTCGACTAAGTCAAAACTTTGTCGAGCTGCATATCTCCTTGGCTAAGTCGAAATGCTGTCGAACTACCAAAGTCTTCTGAGATCGACCTAGGGGGCCTTAGAGCTAAAAGCAATTTGGCTTCCCTTATTCATTTTGCCGAAGCTCTTACTACATAGACTGGCTTGACCAGGTCGTCCTGGCAGGAACTCCAAAGTCATTTTGTACTGAGTGTAACTTAAAGCTTTTGCGGATGCAGCTTGGAACTCCAAAGTCTTCATAGATAATATATTTCCTTAGGTTGTCGACATTCCACACACAGGGTACCTGCCTACCCTCCAAGGTTTTGAGCTCATACGTGCCTTCATCGATCACCCTTAATACTCGGTAGGGGTCTTCCAAGTTTAGATCCAGCTTCCCGAGCTGGGCTTAGGCACCATAACTTTCTTGAGCACTACATCACCAAGTCAAAATTGGCATTTCCTAACTCGGGTGTTATAGTACCGAGCTACCCATTGCTGTTACACCATGGTCCGGATGTAAGCCAAGTCACAAACTTCCTCCACTAGGTTGAGGTTAGTCCACAACCCATCATCATTAGCCTCTTTGTCCTATGCCTTAGACCGTAAGGTTGAAACTTCGATCTCAGTCGAGAAGACAACTTCTATGTCGTATGTCAGGATGAATGGTGTTTCACAGTTGCCATCTTCATAGTCATGCGATATGCCCACAAGACACTGGGTAGCTCATCCACCCATAGACCCTTAGCTTGAGAGAGTAGAGCTTTGAGGCCTCATAAGATGGTTCTATTGGTCACTTCGACCTACCCGTTTGCTTGAGGCTGAGCTACTGAAGTGAAATTTTGCTAGATCTCCATCTTGATGCACCAATATAGAATTTAATGTCTTCAAACTACTTTCCATTGTCTGAGATCAACATGTGTGGTAGTCCAAAGTGGTAGACGATCATCCAAAAGAAATTTTGCACATTTCGAGCTATAATAGAGACCAGCGGCTTGACCTCTATCCACTTAGTGAAATAGTCCACCATAATGACCAAGAACCTTCTCTGCTTAGTTAATGGTGAAAATGGATCGAGTATGTTGATCCCCCACCATCAATCGGCACCATATGTATGAACTGGATGGTGTCCACCTTCATCGTTAGCCAGTAATATCCTTGTCGTAGCGCTTTTTGGGCTAGCGCCCTACAACCCAAGTGTCCACCGTAGAGACCTTCATGGATCTCTTGTAGCACTTGGTTTGCTTTGGTTGGACACAAGCAGCACAGGTAGGGAAGCGTGAATGACCTTCAATACAGTAGTTTGCCAATGATGACATAGCGAACGAATTGCTTCTCTACCCTTCGCGTTGCATTATGATTTGTAGGTATGGTCCCATGGCACAAATAATCAACGAGCAAACTTCTCCAGCTCGGCTCGATCGCCAATATGAGGCTACCTTTTCTATCGCCATCTCGACGCTTAGGCATGGTAGGTCTTCAATGTAGATAGTCCTCCAAGTTGTATCTATCGTACCAACCAAATTGGAGCGTGCATTAGCCTTGGTGTTCTCGGACCTTGAGATTTGCGGGATGTACCAAGAGTTGAAGTTGTGTAGGAGCTCTATAACCTTAGTCAAGTAGGCCAATATGGTAGACTCTTGGGCCTCATACTATCCGTTCACTTGGTTCACCACTAGCTATGAATCATTGCACATGATGATGAGCCTTGCTTCAAACTCTTTCTCCAGGGAGAGGCCCGCAACGAGTTCCTTGTACTCAGCCTCGTTGTTCGACACTGGGAACATGAATCGGAGAGTGTATTCCACCTTCACTCTGCTAGGTCCGTAGAGGATTAGTCCAGCTCCAATTCCACATTGGTTGGATGAGAGCCATCCACATGGAGGATCTAAGGCTCCTCGTCCCAAGTCGAGTCGGGTGTTGCACTGGTAGTATCCTTCAAGGTGGTCACAAGCTCCAAAACCTCAGGGGTCGGTGTGTTGAACATGCACTCGGCGACAAAGTCTGTCAGGACCTATGCCTTGATTGCTATGCATGGCTCCAATCGAATATCGTACTCATTAAGCTTGATTTCTCATTTTGTCAACCTTCCTGAGACCTCGAGTTTCTGAAGAACTTGCCTCAAAGCTTGATCAATTAAGACTATAATGGAGAGGGCTTGGAACTAAGGGCGTAGTTGGCAGGCTGCTAGCTCCAACGAGAAGGCCAGCTTCTCAATATTGGGATACCTAGTCTCAGTGGTGTGTAGGACCTTGCTCACGTAATAGACATGTCGTTGCACTCTGTCCACTTCACGAATTAGTACCGAGATGACTACCTCATCACTCGTAGAGAGGTAGAGTTTTAGCTCATCTCCGAGTTCCAACATAGTTAGCAAAGGCAGGGAGCTAAGGTATTTTCTCAGCTCGTCAAACGCAAGCTAACACTCTTCAGTCCACTCAAAGCCTTGGTTTTTCTTTATAGCTTTGAAGAACGGAAGGCACCACTCAACTAACTTAGACATAAACCGGTTCAGGGCAGCTATCCGACCTGTTAGCCTTGAACCTCTTTAATTGACCTAAGGGGTCTCAGATCTAGGACAGCTTGGATTGAGTTTTAGGTTAAATTTTCTAAGTATGTTAAACACATCGGTCAGGTCGGCAATTAGAGTTTTAGAAGATTTACTCTTTGCGACCATGTCATCTACGTACACATCAACTTTGTCGCCAATCAAAGGGGATAAACTTTTGTTTACTAGACGTTGGTAGGTCGCCCCAACATTCTTTAGGCCAAAGGGCATGATCTTGTAGCAGTAAAGACTTGTCTTGGTCACAAAGGCCTTTTTTCTTGGTCGGTAGGATCCATCTAGATTTGGTTATAACCGGAATAGGTGTCCATGAAGCTCAACAATTTGAACCCCAAGGTCACATCTACCAGGTGGTTTATTCTAGGGAGTGGGAAGTTATCCTTTGGGCAAATTCTGTTCAGGTCGATGTAGTCAACGCACATGCGCCACTTTCCATTGGCTTTCTTCATGAGTACTGGGTTCACAATCTAGCTTGGATATTCGACCTCATTTACGTAGTCTGCTGTGAAGAGCTTCCAGACCTCCTCACCTACTATTCTCCACCTCTCTTAGGTGAACTTCCTTTGATTCTGTTTTATTGGTCTAATTAAGGGGTCTACATTCAACCTATGGGTTATTACAGAGGGGCCTACGTTGGGCATGTCAACATCCGACTAGGCAAAAACATCTAAATTTTGAATTAAAAAACTTACCAGTTCTGATTGTAGCAGTTCCTTAAGGCGTGCGCCGATCTGGACTATCTTCGAGGGGTTGGTATCTGAGATGGGCACTAGAACAGTGTCTTCCATCAGGCGAGCACTTTCTTCATTGTTCTCTGGGGGCAGTTCTAAGTCCATTTCTACCTACTTCCCTTTGTCCCTTAATGCCATAACGTAGTACTTTCGCGACTCAAGCTGGTCATCACGCACTATTCCTACTTTCGTGGTTGGTGGGGAACTTCACCGCAAGGTGGAATTTTGAATACACCGCTTTGAGGGCGTGTAGGATTGGTCAACCCAAAATGGTATTGTAAGGCGACGTCGTTGCCACCACCAGGAAGTCATGCCGAAACCTCGTCCTATTTGGTGCAGTCCCTACTATCACAAACAGGTTGATTTGCCCAAGAGCTCAGATTACTTTACCACCAAAATCGATCAGAGGCACATCGATTCAGGTTAGGCCTTTCTTCTACAGCCCATTTGCTCGAAGGATCCAAGGAACAAGGTGTCTGTCGAGTTTTCAGAATTGACTAGTATCCTTTTCACCTCATAGTCATGGATCACGAGCTTAACTATGAGGGTAACAAACACTACGTGTGTTGTATTCAATGAAGTAGATCACATTTCCTACTCTTTGTCGCTTTGGTGTGGTCTCTTCTCACGGTTTAGCTCGTGAACTAAGGTTCGACTAGTCGAGGTACTAGAACCTACTACTTTTGATCCTCTAGTGATCATGTTAATCACGTTGTGAGCTAGTGGGTTGTCATATTGCTGCAGGTGAGCTTGAGGGTGCACCCACACTAAACATTTACCACATTATATAAGATTTTCACTTGTATAATTGCATTTGTACTCCTTTCAAATGGAGCCTTGGATTCTAACACTGTTGCCCCATTCATGTCCATGGGATTGACGAAGGAAGTTAATTTATTAAAATACCCTTTTGAGATTTTTTTGTGTGAGGACAAAATTTCGAAATAACAAGGTGGCATTTGTGAAGTCTTTTTATGTGGTCTTTCATGCTTTTCAAAGATTGGAAGTTCAAATGTTTGGTCTTTCTCTGTTGGGCAATGAAAGTTGGGAAGGTAGAAAAGACCAAACTCATGGAAGCCCAAATTGGCCAAAAATTAGGATGCTTCAAATGAAGTCTCTGATGAGAACAAAAAATATCATATTTTTATTTTCAAATATTCAGTCATTTATACTTAATTAGTACTTAATTGGACTCGTTGTTCTTATATTTCGGTTCAGGGCATGAAAGAAGGCATTAGGAGAAAAGCAAGGCTAATCGGGTAATTTTACTCAGTTTCAGCACTGCGAGATGATTTGAGCATAACTCTCCCATCTGGAATCCGATTGAGAAGATTAAAGATGTATTGGAAAGATAAGGAAAAAATCTATAACTTTCATGTTTTGAGTTTTGATAGATTCGGACTGCATTAAGGTCAAAATCGGGCCCAAAGTATAACCAGATTGGTAGAGAAGCTCAGTCCGTAGCTAAAGCCCAGTTCGCAAAGAAACCTTGCAGCGGCCCAATTCATTAAAGAATCCCAATACGAATGTAAGAATAAAGAGTCCTATTAGATTTAAATTTCTGATGTAATTCTAGAAGATAAAGAAGATTGAGATTAGAGATAGGATATGATAGGATTAGATCTAAACTAATTAGGACGTTCTATTTTTGAGAGATAACTCCAAGAAGGAGTTGGAAACAGCCCCTCCTCTTAAAGCTATATAAAGGGGGGGGGGGGGGGGGGGGGGGGACTAGCTTTAGGCATCAAGCATTCAAGCTCTCTCTGAAGCAATCAAGAAATCTTCAAGAAGGAGGTAGCGGCAAGGAGAAGACAAGATCTCGGCTTCAAGGGCGACATCATGAGTTCTTTCTTACCCCTTGTTTGTTTTATTTTCTTTATTTGTAGCTAGGGTTGTGGGAAGCCTAACCATGACAATGAATTTATTTTTATTCTGATTTATTCAAGATTGTTATTTTCATATTGTCTATGAGTTATTATGCATAATGCGATTAAGAGCTTGGCCACCTCTTAATTAATTTGGTTTATGTGAATGAATCGAGAAAGGAATTCACATAATCGACTAAATAATTCATAGTGTGAATTGAATGGTATATAGAGATATATATAAGTGATTCATCTGATGATATAAGTTTTTTATAAAACTTAATGCATTTCTATCACGAGAACTCTAGTCGAGAGATTGAAGGGTTACTTGATAGAGTTAGATTTGATATATCCTGAGAGGGAATATTAAATAAATTTGGAAAAACTTCAGCTTATGAAAATAATAAATTATCTCGGTTAATCTAATAAATTGATATCCATTGGAAGTGTTAGGTGGACCAATAGTCCTAGCGCTTCTAATTAGATCGTTACAAGTTTTGTTATTAATTGTTCTTATTTTTATTTTATTCTTAATTTTTAATAGTTCTTAGATCTGAAATTCGGTTATCCAAATAATTAAGGAAGACTATAGTTCTAATACTTATTTTGTTAAATCCTCGTAGGAACGATATATTTATACTACTTGATAATTAATGCACTTGTTAGGATTATATAATTATAGCTATCAATCTCTTGTCTTTTTTTGTCTAAAATCTTTCATTTTACACCTTGGTAGACCATGGTAGACTAGAATACTTACCAAATGGTCTAGAACTTTAAAGACAACATCCCAAAAACGCTAGATTGAACACTAATATTCAATCGCTGTTGTTGAACAAAAGCTAAATTAAATCCTAAATGGAATAAACAAAAGATGTTTCAACAGATTTTGCCTTCATTAATTGGACATTGATAGTGTGTTGATGACTAAGTAGGTGTTTAGAACCAATGCCATTTCTTCAAAAAATGGTGTCTCATCAGCACCACATATGAAATCTATTTTTTCAAACAATGCTTGATGTTTGGTTATGCATTTTTCCAAAAAAAAAAAAAATTCTTCAAATCACGCTTTGGAAATCGAAAAAGGTGTGGTTTGAGAAAACACCCTTTTTAGTATTTCTCAAATTTTTAATGTTGCTAGCAACACATGCTGACATGGCATTGAAAAATACAATGGTGTAACGGCATGTCAATGTACACCATTTTCTCAAAAAATGAAACTGGTTCCACCACCTAAATCGATCTGCATTGTGCTTTTTCTGTTATGATAAAGAAGAAAGAGACCTAAGAGTTTATAAAAATATATAAGGAGGAGGACAAATGATTGCAAAAACTGAGGAAAGGATAATTTGAGAACTTGAAAAATGTTTAACAAACACATGACATTAAACTCATATTAGAATCTTTTTTCAAAATTAAGGGAATGGTAAGGAGGGGGCAAAGTATTGGACTTTGAAAGTTCAGGGACTATTTATCTCAAAAGAAAGTTGAAGGAGGTAAGTGTTAATAATTTTCCATGGTTTTCAAAAAACGAACCAATGACCGAACTGGTCAGGGGTCCGGTTACTGGTTCGAACGGTTCGGCCGTTTGACCTGAACGATCAACCTGTTTTGACAAAAAAAATAAAAATTAAAAAATTAAAAAATTGGAAAACGGTCAAAACCATTCGAACAATTAACTGGCCGGTTCAACGGTTTAGTAACCAAAATCAACGATTTTGAGGAGAAAAGTGGTTTTGGAGGAAAACGAAACCGGTGACCGGTTCCCAGTTTTCTCAATCCAATCCGATTTTGAAAACAGTGTAATTTTCATTTAACACCAGGGAAAAGTTGGGCTGAAACAATACAGGTTTTCAATTATTTTTTTGAACTTTAATGGGCCAACCCTATTCAGATACACGTAACTATGTCCCTGTTTGCATGACATATGACAAGTTTGCACAAAAAAATATTGGTGCTGTTTGCACAAAGAAATATCGGTGCTCCATTTGGTTCTAACTATAACAAGACTGGTATTGGTATATTGGTATACTAAGGTTCAAAGTATCATACACCCAATAGCCAAACATGCATATTAAATGTTTCGAGTCGATCCACAACTTTGTTTTAATTTTTTATTATTGTTTTGTTTGTGTTTTGAATTTTTTGTGATGATTGATAACCTGCTTCATAAATTCGCTCTGTTTCATAGTAGATGGATCCGATCCAAATTCAATTTATGGAACCGAATTGAATATAAAAATTTTCATATTTTTTGGGTTTTCCCTTTTGTATACTTAATAGAAAAGAATGAGATATTGGGTCTATTAGGTTTTTTTTAAGGATAAATTTTTTAAATTACCTTTACTTAAATATATCTTTACTGTTTTAAAATTAATTAGCAGTATCCATTGTTTTTGACAATTGGCTAATACTTTCCTTACCCTTAAATTGTTAATAGAAAGACGAAAAAGACTATTTTATCCCACTATTTCTGAGAAGCAACGAATGAACCGTCGCACCTTTCATTCTCTTTCTTCAACGACAATGGAGTGCTCTGTCGAAGAAGCAGAGAACGAGTGAACCGAATAGAGGCGGCGGTGGCGGTGGCAACCCCCTCTGAATCTCTCTCTCTTTCTTTATCTTCTTCCTCTGGGCGACGGTGACGGCAGCTGCAACTCCCTGTGAAACCCCTCTCTCTTTCTCTCTCTTCTTTCTCTAGGCAGCGGCACTCCATGTTCAGATCCGCCGCTGCAACAGGTGACCCAGAGGCGATGAGCAGCGGTGAAGAGCGGCGGTGAACAGAGGTGAACGAAAACAAAGGTGAACCAGCTGTGAGCGGCGGTAAACAGATTTCGATAGCAGCTGAGGTGGTTCAAAACCTTGTTTTCTCTCGTCTTCGCGCTTCTCTCTCTCATCTCCATATTTATTGACTTCAAAATTTGTGGTTGATTTCTTTTGAATTTGGGTCTGCTTACTACTCTGCTAAGGCCTTGCTATTGGAGGTCTTCGGAGATCAAATTCAGGCAGATTAATGTCATTTGGCTTTGCTGATAACAATACATATGTACTGAGCATCGGTGTCTCTTTCAGCATTATTAAGCCTTCTACCATGACATTTCCGTGATTTGATCGTCCTGATTGGACATGAATATGCCAAGCTGAATTCCTGTAGATGATTCCTGTGATAGTCGTTTCCTCGTTTTCTTCTTTAATCTGAAACCACCTCATTTCCTCTGCCGAGCTCTTGAAGTTCAATTTACTTCACAGTTTGGTTTTGTCATTTGAAGGTTCGATTTGAACGCCGTTATTACGGAAGATAGTGAGATTTGCTTTTGCTTGTTCTGTTTCTCCCGTACAATACACTGTACATTTTATGAGGATGTTCTGAGTTCTGACTCCTTCTCAGAAGCTTCCACTTCTTTTTCTTCTAGGAAGGGGAGAGAGAGACCAGAGGTGGAGGGGGAGGTCAGAGAGAAGCAGACGGGGAAGGGGTGGTTTAAGAATGGAGAGAGAGAGAGTGAGGATTCATGAGACGAGGGTAATATTGGATTTTGAAAAAATTTATAAGTCACTTGTCAGAAATAATAAAGATAGTGTTAGCCAATTTTCAAACGGTAGTTTAAGAAATTTATCCTTTTTTTATGAGTGGTGATGTTGTGAGTGCATAACTCTATTTCTTCTAAAAAAACTCTAGATGTCTTCTCCATTGCTGACTATTTAGTGAATTTTTATTCTATTTTTTGTCTATAAAAGTAGGTTATAGGTCGAATCATGTAAATTAATGTATTTTTTTTATTTCTCTTCTCTTTATTTATATTTTCTTTCATTTTTGGGTGCCATTCAAATACATTTTCCTTGCATTTTCTGCAACATTTATTTTTATATTTTGATAAAGAGATTTTACTAGTGTTGTTTAACAATTAAAACCATGTTTTTTTTTCTTTTTTGGAAAAAAAAGCCTTTTGAAAAAAGGGATTATCCGTGACCTGCCAGAATGATAGATACGCCCAATAACCTTTGAACCTTGATCGTACTATACCCTTATCGTTGTTGTATACTTGCATTATTGCAACGTAAGTTAGCAGTCTTATTAGCTTTTACCTATGTCGCTTCAGCCAAAGAAGTAGAAGTTGGAAGCAAGGTTTTAAATTTCGTAACGTATATGGGCTGATACGTATCGTTTTGGAAGAGTTTCGATATATGGAATATGTCTAATTATAGAGTTTCGTATTTTTTCATTTGTATTGGATTGATACGAGTCCATATCGGTTTTGTATCGGGCCGTTTCATGTATGTATCGGTCGATGCTATCCAAAACGCGCTGATACATACCCAAAACGGACCGATACGCATTATGTATCAGTCGCATAAGTGAAATAACTTATTAAAAATCACAAACCAGATGTAACAAGTTTTGAACCCAAGTCATTTGCTTATAACAATAATTAGTTAATCATTATGCCAACATTAATTACTTATTAAAAAGACATACTTTTTTATATTTAAAGTAATATTTCTTACCTTGGTGGATGTTTCCTGACAAATGCTATAAATTTGATTATTAATATTTATATAATAATAAGATGAATACAAGTTAAATTGATTTATTAAAAATTAAGGTATATATTAACCTGTATACATAATAAATATTATCTAATTCTATATATAATAAATTATTTCAAAAAAATATTAACTAATAAATATTAGTATATATACAAACATTTTAGTTCTTCTATTATTTTTCAATGGTTACTAATTATATCCCGATACTTTATATAAATCATTAAAGAATGGTTTTTATGTTTAAATAAATTAGTTATATTCACATAAAACTCATTTTTATTATTGTTCATATTTTTAAGGATTTTTTTGAATTTTCTAGTATATACATGTGTATCTTGATTTTTCGTCTGTATCTATACGTTTCCAAAGCGTATGTTGATACGTTTCTTAAAATTACCTTTCCGATACACCTTGCATTTCTGATACTTTGAACCTTGATTGGAAGACTCCATGGAAGTGCCTCCTCTACCCAATCTGACAAAGAAAGTACACAGGTGGGCCAGGTCTACCAACCCGGCTGGGTTTGATCAAGTCTAATATTTGTTTGGGTTCAGATCAGTCTGGGCTTTGTCTGCCAAGTTTGAACTTTACATTGGGTTAGTCTAGGCCGTAGGTTGGGAATCATGTTTTAGGACTGGGCCCTGAATTGGCCCAAATTTTCCTGTCCCAACTGCATACATAGTAGAAAATTACCAATCACTTTGCAAGTTGTGCCCTACAGTCTAGACCTTTCTCTTGGTGTGTACTTATATCTTTATCTTACTAATTAAAATTGTCTACACTGAAGAAACTGGAAAAGAAAACAAAAATATGTTGATAGAGCTGAGAAAATAGACTTTTAATTGACTTGAACCATAAGCTATGGAAAGTACATGAACGGCCTGTTTGGGAGGACTGAGCTGAAGATTTAGCTAAGCTAATTCTGCTGCTTTAAAGTACTTCAGATAAGCTATTCAAAGAAGTTGAAGTATGTAGTCATTCAAATGACTGATTAACAGCCAATTTGGACTCTCTGGATTTTCTTTTACAAAATAGTATAGCTTATAAGCTATCCATGTTGGGCTTAAGGCTATCAACAGGGCAGGTATGGTTCTGAAAACAGCCTGTACCAATCTCGAACTGATTATTAATCAGAACAAAACCAGATCAGTCCCGAACTGATTATCTAACCAAACACAGGGCCTAATATCTAACACCAAGACCAGTCTAGTCCAGTAGGTCCAAATTAGCATTCTACACTGCTTTGGGCTTGGGCCTTTCGAAGAGGTCCATTCAAAATTTGACAAAAGCCCAACCCGTACCTGCCCTAGTTACACTTCTACTATCAATTCAAACCTTTGCTTGATATATAGGGAAGCTCCCAAATAGCCCCATCTGAGCCTTGAACAAATCTAAATTAAATTTAAGATAGAACAAGGAAAACCCGAGAAAAAATCAAGTGAAGATCAAGGAAACAAACATTCTTGCTAGAATGCACAAGCACTCTTTTCAATGCTTTTTTTTTCTTTTCTGAAGTAACCAACCCAATACAACTTCATTCAACATGCTTTCATTTGTGTGATTTTCAGTGAGAACAAAACTATTTTCTCCACCAAAAGGCATTCACATTTTGTATCAAATTGGTAGCCTGAACATTTTATGGAGACAAAGAAAACAAATAAAAAAGGTGAGAAAAAATTGTGAACAAAACTTATAGTGCTGTGATTTCTTCCATCAATTCAGATTCCTCTCTCTTTCTCTCTCTCTCTAAAAAAGAACTCAAAGGAAAATTGCTAAAGATGCAAGGAAGATTGAGAAAAAGGAGTAGCATGCTCACAACCCATACAACTTCCCCTTCACTTTTGACCACCACCCAATGTTGAGTTTGGCCTCCTAACAAACCGACCCTGCATCCAAACAACAAACCCAATTAGTTACTATGCTGAAGTACCATTAAAGGGCATTCTTGTAAAGTGGCATGCATGTGAAACACCCTTTCACCTTTCTGGTTTTCTTTCAACTTACCCTGACCTTCCAATACCTCTACACCTTTATGTTAGGCGTTTGTTATTAGAAAAGTGCTTGCAAGATTATAATGATGCCCTTCTATTCAATTCCATTCTTTGAACCAAAATTCCAAAAGTAGGCTCATCTATTCACCCGAATTTATTTGTTGGTTCCAACTGGCCTGGCTAAACAGGGTTTTGGGCTGGATGTAAAGAGATTTTAGGATTGAATTCCACATTCACTAGGGTTGAGTGTTATGGGTTTAGCAGGGGCAGAGCCTAGGGGACCTCATGTGGATTTCTGTTATGGTCACTGACCATGGAAAGTATGTATATTATAAAAAGAAAAAAAGTGTCTTGACAGGGGATCGGGGGACCTCCAGGAGATGGAATTTTCTGAAAACAAAAAGTGTAGACATCGGGCTGAACGTGAGAAATATCTTTTCATGAATTTAACTAGGGCTGTAAGTCGGGCGGGTTAGGTCGGGTTGAGGCCAACTCTAGCTCAATTTTAAGTTCAAAACCCCCAATTCTTATCCTAAACCAATCTGACTTATCCAACCCTAATCTTAATCCTAACTAAATTCCTTCAATCCAAACCCAATCTAACCCAACCCAATTCAACCTTATTCTCATCCCTTATAACCTCATAGAATTTCTTGATTTTAGATCTAAATACAACTTTCACTATATATATTAATCCTATGTTTCATTAATATTTGTTTGTTGACTTTTTTTTTGTTCTTTTGGTACAAAATTCAGAAAAAACAAATGTTAGAAATGACTATAGTTTATTATGAGTTATGACTTATGGTAAATTTTTTATGGGCGACAAACAACAGAGAGGAGATGAAGAATAAAATTTTCAAAAAACATAAAATAATGTTACTAAGGTTTTAATCTTTCTGATTAGGACTAAGTGATGTGATTATCTTAAAAGAAATACATG
Organism: Nelumbo nucifera; assembly: GCF_055504915.1. Taxonomy (NCBI): domain Eukaryota; kingdom Viridiplantae; phylum Streptophyta; class Magnoliopsida; order Proteales; family Nelumbonaceae; genus Nelumbo; species Nelumbo nucifera. Next base: position 47,098,117 of record NC_142656.1, on the reverse strand, counting down.
ATACTATATGGTAGGGGCTATATAAATATGCATCTAAACAAATCAATATATGTTATATATTGCATATAACATATATTTATATATGACATATTATAGAATCGGACTACTTAAGAGATCAACCCTAATCCAATCCGAAGTAAAGTTGGGTTCATGAATTTCAACCTAACACTAACTGAGCATCAACCCGACCCAGCCCAACCCCACTTTTTTGGATTGGGTTAGGACTAATCAGGCCCAAGTTGCAGCCTTAAATTTAACATACAAGTATGAAAAATATTATTGATATGCAGTTGGATGCTATGTTTTGAGTGTAATTGCACATTTTTTGCTTTCAGAATATTTAAACTATATCCATAAAGGTTCAAAAAGTTATAAAAGAATGAAAAAAAAGAAGTAAAAATGAATTACATAAAAATTAAAATATAATATAAAAATTGCACAATAAATCAAAAAGCTACCAATTATGTAGAGAATCCAATGATCTACTTACTTTTCATTTTTCACCCATAGATTTTACTTTCAAATCATAACCCCATTACAATAACATTATGCAACCTCATGGTCATGGGCATCATCATCATCATGATGCCGTAGAGGGAGACCACTCACATGAGGGCAAACATTTAACCGTTGGATTGGTGTCAAGCTTTGTTCACATCCAGCCCAACCAACATGAAAAGAGGAATAAGTGAGTAACATTACATGTGCAACACTGCAACAAGGGCTGAGAAACATCACGCCTGCGACACAAGACATAATCGTGACAAGAATGACAGTCACCCAGATGATCCTAACCGTTTATTCACATTATATGTATTCAGATTTGAACTTTGAAGGTTCTCCATGTTTCACAGGCACACAGAATGTTGCCATCTGTATAATCTCAGAGAGACCCAGAACCATGGCATGCTGGATGTGTGGATCCCACCAGTGGAAACCTCCAACTTCCAGCTTCCCGAAGCCAGAAGCAGAATTAGAAAGCAAGAGAGATATGGGCCCCATCTCCTATATGCATGCGAGACACCCATGCATGCATCACAGAAGTTTGGATGTAGGAGCTACATGCCACGTGGACCTGATTAAGTGCCACGTGTCTCACAAAAGAGTGTCAGAACTGAGAGGACTTGCCTTCATTCTAGGCCGTCGATCAGCGTTGACCTTGCGGACCTGGTATCTGATCTTCTTGGAGAAGAGACGCGTCCTTCTCTTTTCCCTGTACCGCAACACACTGGCTTCTCTCACTCCGTTCTCTGAAAACAAATCGATCTGAGCGAGTCTGGCCTGCCAAGTGCCAAGTGAAAGAAAACTTGTACTTTAGTCATTTTCAAAAACATTCTGGCTTTTTGGTCAAATTCCAAAATATTTTTTAAAATAATACGACCGAAATATCCTCACTAAGCGGTTGCAAAGTTGCAACTTGCAAATAAAACTAAGCAGTACTGTTGTACTGCGTACTGGGCACTTATTGGGGGCCCATGGGCCGAATTAAGTGCTAGACAAGATGGACCACATACAAAGTATGAGTCTGAACTCTGAATCGCCTCACCCGAGAAAAGCCCAGAAACTATTTTTGACAAAAAAAACTTAAAAAAGTAGTGCAAAACGGTAGGTAAATCTTGAAAAAGTTTCAGTTTGGAGATGTTATAATACGTCGGGTGCGTAGTGCGAACGCCACACGGTCCTTCACGAAACGATGTGTAAATACGCATCAGGCGTGTTTTAGGATTTTGGTTCCGAAAACTTTAAATTGTGCTACACCTTCGGTTTTTTCCGGTGGGAAATGAGAAACGTACATGAATGTCGGATTCTGAGGCATCGGTTGTCGGGGTATCGTCGGAGAACGGCGACCCACGATCGGACCATGCGAGAATAACCTCGTTGTAATTCAATTTCAGCGACAGACCCGACTTGGGATTTGATTTGTTCGAGTTGGAGTTGGATGTGTCTGCAGGGGAAGCAGAGTCCTTCGTTTCTTCTTTCTGTTCCACTTTGTTCTTCTTCTTCTTTTTCTCCTTTTCTGATGAAGCCCTGTTCAATTTGGGCGAGATGGAAAGAACATCAACTGCTGGGAACCTCCACCAATCTCCATCGTCGACGTGTCTCAATGCTCGGACTCCTCCAACCATCCCGAACCCAAGTTCGAATTTCCCGCCAAAACCCAACTCCGTTGGATTTGCGTAGCAAGTATCGATTTGGCCACTGTAACAGGACGTATTGGATTCATCGTATGAATTGTTGTTGACGCTGAGATTCCCCATGATGCTGTCGATTCCCTCTTCCATCTCCTCGTCGAGAATTGACTCCGCATCGAAATCCTCCTCATACTCATTACATGGACTCGAAGAATTCACTGGGCAATCGTTCTCTGACGGGCTTTGGCATGGCTTTTCTCCTGAATTCGCAGGCTTTGACTCGATTCTGAAAGTGGGTTTTTCGGGGGCCAGTTGATGTAGTAGGAATCCGGCTGTGTCGAGGCCCGGAAAGGGCGGGAGCAATTCGGACGGTTCTTCAGAGAAGAAGTCGTATACTTTGGTGTGTTTGCAGGGCTTTCCGAGGCTTTTTGTGGAGAAGATGTTGGGGTAGATGGTGGAGAGGAGAGCAGCGGCTTCGTTGTAGGCTTGGTTCAGACGCTTTCGAGGTGCTCGTTTCCGGGTAGAGATTGTAAGGGGAGAATTGCCAGATTCAGAGACGGTTGAAGAGGGAGAAGAGGACTGAGAAGTTCTGGACGAGGTAGATGGGGATTTGATGATGTCAAGCTCGAAGCTATATGTCCGCCCACCACCACTCAAGCACGAAGACATTGTCAATTGAGAAAGCCTCAAACCCCTCAAATTACTGCAGATGAAACTAAGAGAACCCCAGAAAGGATTCAGAGTAAACTACAAAAGCTTGAACAAATTCAGGGAATGGTCCCGAGAATTAGGTGATATTCAAGTGCTGGAAATCTGGCAGAAAAAGAACTGAATTGAGCTAACTATGGAATGTAACAGAAAACCTATTAGCTCAAAACCAAGCTAGAATTCAAAGACCCTGAGAACCAGATAAAAATCTCAGGCCAAAATCCAATTGCACCAAGAAGGAGAACACTGAGAACCCAATTCAAAATCTAAGTGCATCAAGAAGGAAGCAAAGGAAAGATTTGAAAAGGCTACAGGAACTGAAAGAGGCTTACAGTTAACTGAATTGCAATGAAAGGGGAAAGGAAGTATACCAAACAAGACTAGACTAGTTGCAGAGACTGAATATATAGAAAAGTACAAAACCCTAAACCCCAAAAGTCTTATCAAAGGTCGTAGAATATATACAAAAGAAAGAACAGAAAAGCCAAAAAGTACCCCCAAAAAAGAAACATTTACAAGAAGGTAAAGAAATTAAAAACAGGGGAGGAAGAAGCTAGAATCTGAATATCCCACTAAAAATGAGATAGGATTCTGCAAAAACCTGTCAATCAAAACTCTCTGTTCTAAGATACCCACTTCGAATTCCAATAGTTTGGGTCCAGGAAAGTTCAAATCTAGAGAATTGGAGAAAGTTTTGGCTTCGGAAACAAGAGAATTACCCCTTTAGAACATCTATCTATCTCTGTAAACGAAGAGCCAAGCAGATCCCAAACACCCTAAAACCCAGCTCGAACTCCAGAACAATGTACTCTATATATCTCCTACTGAAACTAAAAGTGAAGTAACCCTGCCAAAACCCTAAATACCCACTTGGAGAAATCCGGAAGAGTACACAGAACCCCAGAATCCAGTCTATCGGCCCTATCCTCAGATGGGCTTTGCTCCAAAGGAATAAGAAAAGGCTCAGAGTGGGAAGTTACCAATAGGGAATTGATAAAAGAAGGTCGAAATTTCGACATCACAGTAAATTTAGCAAAAAAACAGGGGGAGACGATGGGGAAACATCATTTAAAGAGAGGAGGATTTTTCTGCTCAGTGAGTCACGAGGCAGCACAGAACAGTGAAAAAGAAATGTTCCGTTAAGCGGTGTAGAAACCGCAGAACCCTCCCTCTGGACTCTCTCTCTCTCTCTCGCAGGTGGAGAGATCAGATTAGATACAAAGAGGAGTTGAGTGTTGGCGATGAAAACAGAGAAAGCGACAAAGCTCGTTTTCACCAGTTTTTTGCCCTGGGAGTCTCTGGACCACGTTTGGTTTTTGCTCTCTTCTGTACCTGTCTCAGCAGTGCAATTATTTTATCCAGTTCAATTACCAAAATGACCCTCTTCTTATTTCTTTTAACAATATTACCCTTCACCAAATTCGCCGAATTTGATTAAAGTCTGAGTTTTCTACATGACCCGAATCAATGGTGGATTGATTGGTGGCGCTGGGTCCAATCAAGTTTTTCTGCGGACCCACCCTATAAACAAGCTACAAACTAACCCGGTTGGTTATCAAGTTTAGCAAGTGTAATTTTGTGACGTAAGTGAGGGTGTTTTGGTAAAAATGGCACAACCGCAACTTCCCTTTGTGGGTAAAATATATAGCCATATGGGATTCACTCTGTCTCTCTCTCTCTCTCTCTCTCCTCCCAAGATATACCAGTCACGTACAACCTACGAACTTTATCTGATGACGTGGCTAAAGCCGATTGGTAGATGGAGATTTTTAGGTCCCACGTGGCATGAACTTTATTGTTAACAGGATATTTCACATGGATGTAGAGAGATGGCTGTTTTTTGGATCTGGCGCGTGGTGGAGCAATGATTTGAACCTTTTTGGTACCTTTTGCTCCGCTTTTGTGTGGCGGATCGTTGTCATACGTTGGGCACTCGAGGTTCAATGGCTTATGATTAGAATAAACGAAGATTAGGATTTTGGTGTGGTTTCTCCTGTTTCTGATGGACTGATACTGATACCATGTGTCATTTTTCTAGTGTTCTCTAGGGTTTCTAGGGGGCCAGATTGGTGGGCTCCTCCTCTGTTGGATTTTTATCCTTCCAATGATAAAAACTGTTGGATTGGAACTTTTCAGCTAGGAGATTGATAGAATACTTCATGCCTCACATCTTGAATTGCACACTCTTCCTTATTTTGGAATCTTCTATCTTGATCCTTTTGATGATAAAATCCCCCTCCACCCTTGTGGTTAATCTTGTGGACTGAGGATTCCAATCAAGTGGGTTGAGTTTGAGGAGGGGTCAGGATGGGTTTGCTTGCTAAGGAGGGCATCATCACCCATTAGAAACCTAATTTTTTGGTAGGATATTTTAATAAAATATCTGACAAGGCATGTCTTCGGCCATGCTTTTCATTTTGTGGTTCAAAAATTAATTAAATACTCAATTTTCTACAATTTAATTATTGTTTTTTCCATAGTTTTAGTTAAAAGACTATACAATTAAAAATAAAATATTAATTTTATATAATATTTATTCTTTACCCTTAATATTTGTTTTTTACTCTCTCTCTCTAACCTTCTATTCCATGGTGGGTCCACCTCCATGTCTAGTTGCATAATTATCGGTTGGAGAATGAAGAGGAAGAAAACTACAGTAGTCAAATCTCATCAATAAGGGCCCTCAATTGGAACCAAGAGATTACATCCATTAATTAATGGAAGAAATCTTATCCAACTGCTTGAGATTGGCTATCACAAAATCCTATCTTCTTAGCTTCTTAGTATCATTACAAGCTACTGAGTGAAGGATTCTCAGTTGGATTGGCCTAGCAATAGTTGTACATGAAATGGAACTTCTGATTAATTGAACTGGATGAGTTGGGAATGGTTTTTATGCTCTAAATTGCTTGGTCTAAACTAGGGGAGCCAATGGGTTTTCTCTTAGATAGGCTGAGTAAAGCCCTTGTCAAGTTGCGCTAAAATGCCCAGCCCTAGCTGAACCCAAGTTTGGAACCCAATCTAGATTAGCCAACAGTACTGTGCTGGAAAACAAGGACAAGTTGTCTAATTTTTTATCACAAATCTGGGTTTTGTCAATTTTGTGGAGGGTCAGTTTGGGTGGTGGTCTGTGGTTGAACACACACATGCACATGGGTGGTTGCGATTCGGCCACGTGGCAAGTTAAAAATCAAGTTGGAATGAGCCAAACCCTACTGGGAACAAAAACCAGCTGGGTTTAGGAATTGCAACCCCTAATTTTTATTTCATTTGTAGATATTATTCACACCAACTGAATCATTGAACCACATAGTTGAAACAATTGATCCATTGAATCTCTGGTAAATTGAATTTTTTGTTTTATTGATCACCAAGGTTCAAAATATGGCAATGTATTGAATGTATTGTATAATGGGTTTTCTTATTTCCAAAGACATGCATGGTTAAGGCTGATTCCCGTAAAATTTTGAAAAAAGAATATATTAAAAGGAGAAGTACGGACAGACCCAATGTAAATTTTTAATTTCCACTGCATAACTATAAACATAAAACCCACACTTTATACACTTATATTGAACTAGTATAAATTCGAACTGACATCTACCCCAAATGTATTTCGAGCCTATAAATTCTAACACTGGGCTGAACCATCATTCTCCTTATATTAAATGTGCCATTTAAACACCCGATATGCATGAACATGTGTATCAGATACATCAATACTTTAAACCATAGTCATCACCCCATTTGTTGACTGGGCTGGTTCAACCTCCAGCTAGATTCTAACAGCAACTGAGGTGATTTAAGTGTGTAATCAAAGAAAACTGAGAGATTTGAAAAGTTGTTGCTTCCAGGTTCCATATAGAAAGTGTGATTCTGTGAAGGTTTCAGATTAATTGTTTTTGGAGGTTCAGATAATGCTGAGAAAAACATGGTTTGAAGTTTGAAGTATGAAGAAGAGAGTCAAGAGACTTGGCAAAAGTACCATCCCAGAATCCTCTTGACTTGAATTCATCTCAGACTTGGCCAGGTTTCCTTATCTTTTTAAAGGGTGACTTGGAGATCCAATGGCCTCTAATAGTGGATAACAACAGAAGAAAAAAAGAGTCTAACACCAGAGATTTCATGATACATGTGAGTTGTGACATCTTTTCTTTTTTTCTTTCTTGTATTCTTTTTATTCCACCAAGCTTATCTCCTGTATTTCAAACAAGATAGATGCAGCAAAGAGCAGGAGATGATGGACAAGACCTTGGCTGTCAGTCAAGTACTGAGGCTACACGTGCCACAGGCCCCACCTGTCGATTCAAATCAAAGAATGGGGTGGTCCATCACTGATCCCATTTCACCAACGGTTGAGATGGCTGCATTTTGAACAAGTTAAATGGGTCCTACTGGATCCATTGAATTGTCTGGGTCAGTGAGTTTTGAACCACTTGGTATGGGATATACTGAAGAACAAAGTTTGTGTCTGGCGACAGTACAAAAGCTGTTGTTTAGATCTTGAGTTGTGACCACCCAAGCCCTAGAGATGCTTTGCAAAGAAAGTGCCAAAAGACCGAAGGAAAATGCCCATATTCTCATGCCATAGAAGATCTGGACTGCTCATCTAGGGCACCTGGTCCCCTCCTTTAGGGCTATATACTGTTACTCTAATTAGCATACTCAATCTTCCATAAGTTTAGGAGCCAATAAGATGGAATCTTTTTTCTACTCTATTCATTTTCATTTTCTTTTTAGCTCAAAATGTTTCTTCAACAATGGTGGAAAAGCTTGATTCCATGGGTTCAAACTTCATGATCCATGGGTCTTGCATGACATATCGGAGGTTCTTTCTAGCAATGTTTTCAAACTGTTCTTGACTCGGACGATCCAACTGTTCGTACCAAAAACCGTTTAGACAATCAGTTCCATTTTATTATAAATTTGGTCATTGACCAAAAACCGTTTAATTGGTCAACGACCCATTTTTCCAAATGGTCAAATCATTGATCCATTCAATGATTTTTGGTCATTTTTTATTTTAATTAATTTTTTTATTTTTAAACTTTTTTTGTTAGAATGGTTTGTCCATTCAAATCGGGCGGTTTTACCATCAAGCCAAGTTCTCATACTTTGTGACCTAAGGGCAAATGAAGAAATGACCGGTCTTCCAACATAATGGGCCTAAATTTCAAGTTTTTCAATAGAAATTTAGGTTATGTTTGGTTAGAAGGAAAATGTAAGGAAAGGGAGGGAAAGGTAGGAAAACCATTACAACCCTTGTATTGGTTTCCCTGTCTTTCCCTTCCTTTCCTGATATTTCCTTCAAACCAAACATAGCCTTAGGGGGTGTTTTCAATGTGAATTGTTTCTTCTTGTTGTAAGTTTCAAAAACAAATTAAAACTATATATATTAAAGGAAGGCTTTTAGGCTACAACTCCAACCATTCAGACGTGGCTTTTTCAAATTTAGACACATGGCATTTTCTGAAAAGTTGTTGTTAAAGCCCACTACCACCATTCAGACAAGTGGCCTTCTCATTTTCTAAAAAGCTAGACACATGGCAATTTCTAAAAAATTTATACTTAGGCCCACAACCCACAATTAAGCTATAGCCCCCCACCATTCAGACACATGGCCTTCTCATTTTTGTGAAAAGCTAGACATGTAACATTTTTTGAAAAGTTGCTACTAAAGCCAACAACCCACTACCACCATTTTCAATCAATTCCTAAAAAGTGCAGAAAATGTAAAAGTAGTTATCAACAACCACTTTCGCCTACAATATATCAATCTCAATTAATCATTAACCCCTTAAGTATCATAACAAAAGAAAACTATCCATATTCTAATAATTATTGAAAAATTATAGTTTGAAATAAAAATTTCTTGAAATTTTAATAATTATTTAAAATATTAATAAATATAAATTTAACATTATTGATTCCATAATATAAATTTAACATTACTGATTCCCCATACTTAGTACGGGGTCATTCACTAGTAGGTTCTTAAAAAAAACATGATAAATATGTTTTTGGTTGTATATGTGTTGTTTGTTTATAACATAAAAACGTATTCTTGAATCTTTGGTTTGTAGTCATGTTTTGTTTTAAATCATATAATATTTCTCATCACCTTTCATGAATCATGCAATATCTGTACACATTTTTTTTTGTTTTAAAACCCATTATTTTGATTTTTAAAAAACTTGGATTATATTTTAAAATAAAACTAACTTATTTTTTTTTTTCTCAAAACAAAAACACAATTCAAGAATGAAGAGCATGTTTTTAATTTTTTTTTTCTGATGTGTCAATTTCTAAAACAAACGAAAACAAAAATATTCATATTGTAAAACACCTCTTAAGGGGTAAATGTTTTTGTTTTCTTTTGCTTTTGAAATTGCCATGTCAACAAAGTAATTGATACATATACCGGAATTATGCTTTTGTTTTGAGAAGTAAAGTAAGTTGGTTTTTTTTTTTTTCTAAAAAAACTATTCATGTTTTTGAAACCATAACATATTTTGGAGAACAAATATTGTTGGGCATTCTTCAAAGCGAATTGTTTTTATTGTTATTTAGTTCCTAAAACAAATGAAAATCATCAAAACAAATTACTTCTTAAAACAGAATACATAAAACATGTTTTTTGTTTCTAAATTGAAGCAAAAGAATTCTCTTGAATTTCCTGTTCAAATTCATCTGGTTATTTAGTTGGTGTTCAGTAGTGTGAATATATCCTGGATTTGGTCCTATCCACGATAAAATGCGGCATGGACAATTTGTGGGAAGGATTCAGCGTGGATGGGCCACACTGTGGCATAAACAATTTGTGGGAAGAATTTGGTGTATTGAACCTGTGTTACAATGGTCCAAATACCCTCATTTTATTTAATCTTTTAACATATTTTAATTTATGTTGAATTTTTTTAAAATTGTTTATTGCTTAAGATAATATTATAATGACATATATTTATTTTATATTTATTAGTAATTATGTATTAGTGTTTATTTTATCCATTATTATTTCAATTTATTTTTGGCTTAAATTATGATTTTTTTCATCCATAATTGATTGGATAAATTATCCCACAAATTGTACATGTCCACACCCACCAATTTTTCATCCAAGTTGTACATCCTCTTAATATCATGTTCCATAAATTATATAATATATATATTATAAAATTTCTTTTTGTTTTAAAAACCATCATTTTGAGGGTTTCGAAAACATAAAGGGTTTGTTCATTTTTGGTATTTTAGGGGGGGAAAGTTGGTGAATAGGATTTTAATTCCCATTGACCAAGAAACCCATGTTCTTTTTTTCAGATTTATGTGGTGTCTATGAAAAATTTATTTTCCTTAGCTCAATTGCGATTTTGATAAATAACTTTCTTACTTGTAAAAAAATTGCCTTGGATAGAACAAAATAACTTATTAAAAGTTGTCTATTTTAATAATAAAATTTTATGACTAAGATAAAGAACTTATTGAAAGGCGAACTTAGCCAAATATTTTTCATAAATACGATCAACTTGGTTTTTGCTTTACAGAACAATAACACTGTTCAAGAGCGTGTTTTTATTTTCCACTGGGGCACATGCCATGCGCCATGCGTATGTACAATTAAAGAATAAAGATATAAATTAATTTCATATATTTCACACCTTTATAAGCTTCACTAAAATAAAGTAAGAATTTAAAAAATAAAAACATTCTGTTTGAAAATATATTAAAAAAAAAAACAAATAAAACCCAAGAACATGTTTTACGTGTTTCTGATTTAGGAAGTAATTTGTCGGTTTAAATTCTTGTCATTGCTTACGTAATTCCCTGAAGGAACCGCTGCAGTTTGCTGTCTGCAAATCAAAATCCGGTTTAATTAATGAAGCAAAGTATTAGAGTATGTCGAGTTGTTGACCTAGGACCCACAACACAAACCCTTTTTTTTCTGTCCTTCCTTTTTCCCATTCTTCCCACTTGCAAAAGTTGCCAGCTGTGAAAGACAATAGACGAGAACGTGAAAGAGATTATTACTCTGGGTTGGCTGGCTCAAAAGTCATCCCAATCAGATGAACCTTATGAGGTGTCGTACCACTTTATTTGCTTCCTGATGTGCAGAAAAATCATTGGCCATATCATCAAGAACGTCAGATATGTGGGGCCTGCAGTGGACGACCCAGCCTCTTAATTTTCCACGTGGCCCACGATGAAAGGATCAGGACCCACCATTGCTTCCGTGACAAATAACTTCTCACGGTCTCACCATCTGATCTATATGCAATCTTTTGACTATTGAGGGCGTAGTCGCATAGAGTCCTTCTATTGGTACGGGTTTGCCTAAACCCAAATCCGACCCGAAATAATACCAACCCAAAACACGACCCGATCGCCCAATTTAGGGGTGCTCACGGTTCGGTGGCTAATAATTTTTGAAACCGAACCAGGGTTATCGGTTTTTGGAAAATCAGTATTCAAAATCGAATCGAAGCCGATCAGTTAATCAGTTGATCGGTTTGGTTAATCATCGGTTCAATTTATTGGTTTTTTATTATTTACAATATTTATTATAAAAAATATATATAAGTATATAATAAAATACTAGAAATATATATATATATAATATTATATTTTAAACAATAAATAATATATTATATATTATATATTATAAATACATACTTATATATAATACATATTTATTAATTTATAATGTATAAAAAATATAATATATGTATATAATATATATAGATATACATAAAATATATAAATATATGTATACTGGTTGGTTCGATTAACCGCCGGATTTCTATTTTAGTTAACCAAAATCGAACTGATTGGTTTGGTAACTGAATTTTTGGGTTGGTTTTTTTTTTGGCTCACCCCCACCGCTTGTCTCATGTATAGCATATCTATATCCAATTATTATATACTAAGGTCCCCGTTTCCTTCACAGCAATAGGGGTCTAGAATCGGAATTGGAATTCCAATTCCAACTGTTTGATTGGAGGGAATCGGAATTCCATTTCTATTTTTGGTGAAATGGCGTTCCCCCGTTTGAGGGAATGGTCATTTCCTACCCTTCCCTTGGGAATGAAATCCCATTCCAACTGATTCCACTTCTCATTCTAACTTCTGTCTGAATCAAACGGATTATGGGAATAGACCATTCCGATTCAAAAAAAAAAAAAAAATGATTCTAATTCCAATTCCAACAGCAAACCAAACTGACCAGAAGATTTTCAAGGCAATAGTGCCAATACACCCCTACAGTGTGTGTTTTTGGGGTCTGACCTGGTTTAGGGGATAGACGGCCCTTAAATCGGTCCCTCTTAACCAGGTAAAAAACTAAAAAAATAGAAGCGGGCCTTTATGCCCCAAGTGGCATATTGGATTGTATCCATATTTTGAACCTTGCCAAAGGCTCGAATTAGTACAGGTCAGCCCAACCCAAAACCCAATTAAAACTGACCCGACCCCAACCCAATAGGGTCGGATCAGTGCAGGTTTATCACCTAACCCGACCCAATGACATCCTTAAGTCCTCCCAATTCATCACAAAATGTCCAGTCATGTATCAACACAATCAATCTCTAGGTTAGATGGATGATACATCTTGGGGTAACCTAGGGATTATTGGCTAATGGCTTATGGGGTATTTGTAATTCCAAGGAAAATTTCATGGATTTGTGCACATACTGATTGCAAATTAATCATTGGAATTCAGCCATATAATAAAGGAACTAAACAAATTAGTTTATGCCAAAGCATACCCTCCCCTTAATTACCAAGTTCAATATGATAGAAGTATTTTTGGGCATTCATTTTAATATTTTAAATTCTTGATCAATTTAAAGGACTCTAGTGAAAAGATAAATTCCATTCTTCCAAATCAGATTATCTAATATGTGGTAGGTGAATTCGGGTGATCTGGTGTTGATATCCTAAACATACATGAAACAGGATTGATGATGTACGATCTGGAAGCTCTTAGCCGGAGGGTTGTTTGGACGTATTCAAGTGATGAGTTGGAGGAAATTGCAAAACAAAGATCAGAGTGATCGGGGTGGATGACCCGGGGAGGTCACTCCGATGCTTAAGTCAGTATTCTATTGTGGTTGCGAGCAAGAATTTGAGTGCTAGAGAGCTTGGATGCAAGTAATCGCGCATACATGGACCATGGAGGGATTGATGCCTTTATATAGCTGAGCTATCACGAGTTTCCCGAAACAGTTCCAAGATCTGTGGCCTGAATGGACGAGATCCGTTTTCGCTTTAGTCGGGGAGTAATGTATCAGTCAATGAACCTTATTGTCGCCGCCCGATTCGTGCGGGGAGAAGATAAGGCCTGCCGTTATGCAGTGTGATTCCGTACTATTCGGAGTCTGGTAGGAAGCTACTGAAATTGATTACATGTCACTTCGATTCCTGGACCTCGAACTCAATTAGGCGCCGAGGTGGCCAAACATCCGAACTCCGCATACTGCTGATTAGGCTTCCCTTGCTGAGTTGTCATCCTACAGGAAGATCACATCCACGTGACCTTTATTTACTAGTTTGTGCCAAATTACCCCTCATCAGTTGCCCCCCACTCCTTGTGGCAGGGGTCTTGACTCGGCGGAGAGTTCATGCCGAGCTTAGGTGGATTTGGCACGAAGTCTAGGTGATGTGGAGGGGGAGTCGTTGGTCGGACCTGTTTGACCGTTCAACTCAACCAGGAAGTGACCCAAATCGCATACTTGGTACATGCGGACGTCAAGCCGATTATAGACTCCGTAGACGTCAAAACAACGCTAAATCGATTTCAACCTCGGCAGGTGTGGAACTGGTTTTCCTAGGAGCGATCGGATCGCGTTGATCTTGACCGTTGATTCCCAGATATACTGGTTATAAATAAGGGCCAAAGGGCCCATTTTCTTCGCCACAAATCCGCAAGTCCACAATTTTTGAGGTCGCACTCAAGTATTCCAGTTCGGTGTCAAGTATTTCTAGGCCCGAGGTCGTCTCTCTTTCTTCAGTCTTCCTTTTGGTGAGTCCACCTTCCTTTGCTTTTTTTATTCTGTTGTCCTTTCCTTTAATATGTCTATCCTTAGCTTAGATAGTCTTCTAGACAAGAGCGACGAGTCCGCTGGGGCTGAAGTGGGTACTTCGGCTCAGACCATGGAGCCTCATCCTACCAAGGTGGTCACTTCGGGACAGGATGTGGACCTCAGTCCGCCCAAGGCCGACTCACCTCAGTAGGAGCGAGAAGCTTTTGGCAAATCAGCTTCCACCTCACACTGAGGTCGGCTGCCAGACAACTTCGGTCCATCGACAATGACTGCGGGCAGGCTCTTAGCCTTAGTAGCTCGATACAGACTCCCTAGCGACTTTGTGTATAGCATCCCCTTAGACAACTTTCCTTGGGATCATGATCACAATGAGATCGTGGTCTTCGAGGAGTAGCTTGTAGCCGGTCTGTGTCTTCCACTTCGCCCTCTTATAATCGAAATCGTTAAATTTTTTAACATCACCATAGACGAGCTACACCCGAACTCCATTCGTAATATCGTAGGGACCATTTCTCTTTTCCATGATAACAACCGTCCCCTTGACCTCGACGTCTTTTCTTCGATCCTTTCCATTAAGAAGAACTCGTCCCGGGCACAAACTGTTGCACGAGCTCCCTAACAAGGTCCCGACCTGGAAGAGGTGCTACTTTGTGGTCCGCAACACCGATGGGTGGCCTTTTCCAACTCACTGGAGGGCAGCCATCCAGGACCCCGACGTTAGACTGGACCTAAAGACAAGGGAGGAGGTCCGATCTTGGGTAAAGCTCGGCCTAAAGTTCGAAAACTTTGTGATCGAGGAGAAACTCGTGCAAGCCGGCCTAAGTACTCTCGGTAGGTTGCTACTTGCTGTACTTTTTCCATTCATTTTACTTCGGTATTGTATCTGACTTAGCTCATTCTTATCGCAGTTGCCATGGACGACATCCCTACCGATGAGCTCTTCGGGAGCATGAAAAAGGGAAAGAAGAAGAAGAGAGCCTCCAAGAAGGCTCACGTCGAGACTGAAGCTACCACCACTGAGGTCGTTGTTTCTGAGCCCGAACACCCACCTGTCGCCAAGCAGCCTCCTATAATCGATCTGGTTGAGGAGGACCCGGGCAAGGCCATCCCACCCCTTATACCCGAGGAGACAACGTCTTCAGAGTCTGTTCCAACGACCGCCACCTCTTCGGGCAGCAATGCTCAAGTCCAGAGCATTTTGACTCTGAAGTTCGGCTCTCTTAAGAGCAAGGACGCGGTGTTCACTGAGGAGGTCACTCGTTGGGTAGACTTGCCAGTTGCTCAGCTCGGGGCCCAAGCGGCCACACATTGTATGGTGGTATGTTCTTCAACTTATCTTTCAAGTTGCCTTATGCTTAGATTTTTCGTATATTGATGCTTGTTTTCTTCTCTTGGAAGGTGAACTCCTCTATCCACGCCTTGGCCTACTAGTCCAAGGTGAACCTAAAGCGGGCTCTCGAAGCCAAGGAGTCTTCCCGAAATTTCCACACCAAACTTAACTTAGCTTGCAACGAAATCAACCAACTGCAGAACAACGCGCGAGGTAAGAAGGAGTTGCTAACTCTACTGATGACAGAGAAGAAGGAGCTCGAAGAGCGTGAAGCGGCATTGAAGAGGGAGATCGAGAACCTCGAGGCTCATGAAGGAATGGACTGAAATCTTGCTTCAGGCGATGGTGGAGGCCAAGGTTAAGGCAGTTGAGGAGTACAAGTCTTCGATGGAGCTTCAGGAAAGGTTGGTTGAGGCTGGGACAGCGGGCTACCGCAAGGGGTTCAAGCTCAATAGGTAGTTGACCCGACGTGAATTTCCCCACCTCGACCTCAGTGCCATCACCACGTCGAAGATCACCAAGGAGATGGTCGTTGAAGTCGCCGAGGATCCAGACTCCGAGGCGGAGAGTGATGATGACCTACTTGATGATGAGAGAGAGGAGACCGGCAATGCTGAGGACCATATGGAAACAGATCCTTCGGCTGAAGTCTCCGTTAAGGATGAGGAGCCCTGAACAGACTGATGCCTCTTTTCTTGGAACCCCCCCCCCCCCTTTTGTAATACTCGATGTTCCGAGCTTCCGAGCTTGGTTAGACAATTGTTATCTTTCTCTTTTTTTATGTACTCGGAGTTTTTTATCAATGAAATACAAGTATTTTGCAATCTTTGTGTGCAAAACTTTTCTAAGTATGGATTACTTCTGATCTGGCGAGCTAAACCAAATAGAAGTAAAATTCTTTCTAAGTATAGCTTACTCTCGAGCTGGCGAGCTAAACCAAATAGGAGTGAAAATTTTTCTAAGTATAGATTACTCCCGATCTAGCAAGCTCGACACTAGTAGGAATAATCTAATCGTCATTGTATGCTAGGGCGAACATATACTGTAGGATACACACCCGACCTGTCTGTGCCTAGGTTACTTTGCCTTGCCCATGCCAAAGCGACTGGGTTTAAAGCTGCCTATGCCGAAGAGGCGACTAGGACTTTTATCGTGCCGAGGTCTCTTATCAGTTCGGCACCATAGCCCTTAGGCTTCTACAAGTGACTTATAGTCCTCTCTCCAACTCATTGTCTTTTTTACCAGCTCGGTGATCTCATGAGTAATTTATACCTGGAGTTGTGGGCTCATACGAAGTACCTTCTTAAGTTGTCGATGTTCCATGCTCGAGGTACCGACTTCCCTTCCAAAGTCTCGAGCTCATATGTGTCTTCCCCGTACACCCGTCTTATATGGTACGGACCTTCCTAGTTCTGTTTGAGCTTACCCACGTCGGGATCAGGTACCATAACTTTCCGTAGGACTAGATCGCCAACACGAAACTGCCGCTTCTTGACCCGGGCCACTTTCTGCTGGTATGATGCAGTCCGGATGTAGGCTAGGTCTCGCACCTCCCCTACGAGGTACAGAGCTCGTCGTTATTTTCTTCCTCATCATAAGCCTCAAATTGCAATGTGGTCACTTTGACCTCTGTCGGGATCACCGCCTCTGTACCATATGTGAGGTTGAAGGGGGTCTCACCCGTCTTTATCTTGATGGTAGTCCGGTAGGCCCAAAGAACGTTGGTTAGCTCGTCCACCCACAACCCTTTAGCTCATGCAAGATGAGCTTTCAGCCCGAGGAGGATAGCTCTGTTCGTTACTTCAACCTGCCCGTTTGTTTGTGGATGTCCTACCGAAGTGAAGTTCTACTGAATCCCCATCTTAGCGCACTAGTTCTGGAATTTAATATCTTCAAATTGCTTTCCGTTATCCGAAATCAAGACTTTGGGCAGTTTGAAACGACACACGATGTTTTTCCAAAAGAAATTTTGCACGTTCCGGGCTGTAATGCTTACTAGCGGTTCGGCTTCCACCCACTTCGTGAAGTAGTCTACCGCCATGAATAAGAACTTCCTCTGTCCGATTTCCGGCGGAAATGGACCAAGGATGTTGATTCCCTAGTGCGCGAAGGGCCACAGGCTAGTAAGATACTTCAAATCGGCAGCAGGATGATGGAGGATGTTGACATGTCTCTAACATCTATCGCATTTCATGACGAGTTCGAGTGCATCCGCTTTGATTGTGCGCTAGGGGTGTTCACGGGTCGGGTTGGGTCGGTTTATTGGGGTTTTCCCAACCGACTCGACCTGGTCGGGTTACCTGAGGTGGAAACCGAACCCGACCCACTGATAGGCCAAACCGACCTAGTCGGTTTGAGTCGGGTTGGGTCGGTTTTGCTCCTATACAAAAGGACACCTAATTGAATTCAAATTGTAATTGCCTAATGGGTTGCCTATTTGGTGTAAAAGAGTATAGAAAGTTAGAAAATAGGATAGATTGCCTATTCTAATTGTAATTGCCTAATGGGCTTCTAGTTCTAGTAGAAGACTAGTTATAATTAAGTAGGAAACTACTCAAAGTAGGAACTACCAAACTAGTAGACTAGTTCGGTTCGGGTCGGGTTGGTTTCGGTTTTCACACAAGAAAACCAAAACCGACCCGATATATCTGTTTATATATTTGCCCAACCCGAAACCGACCGGTATTGATGAAAACCCGGCCAACTCGGGTTAGGTCGGTCCGGGTTGGTCGGTTTGGTCAGGTTGGGCATTCTTATGAACAACCCTATTGTGCGCCAGTAGTAGCCCTGCCATAATGCTTTTTGGGCAAGGGCCTACCCCCTGGTGTCCTCCGCATAAATCTTCATGGATATTGTGAAGTACAAGCTCAACTTCTTTGGGTCGTAGGCAATGTAGGTAGGGGAGCGTGAATGATCTCCTGTACAGCTGTCCATCTATGATGACGTACTTGGCTGATTAGCGCTCTACCCTCTGAGATGCATTGCATTCTGAAGGTGGGGCCCCGTGGAGCAGATAATCAACGAGCGGGTCAATCCAGCTCGGTTCCGCTTGCAACACGGGAGTGGCCTCTTCTGCATCCCTGAGAATGCTGGGCCGAGGTAGGTCCTCTTTGTACACAGTCCGGATAGTGTTGTCGCTCATGCTTGCTAGTCGTGATAGAGCATCGACCTCGACATTTTCAGACCCTGGGATTTGTTTGATGAAGCAGGAGTTGAAGTTCAGTAGGATCTCTCTGACTCTGGTTAAGTAGGCTGCCATAGTCGAGTCAAGAGCTTCGTAGTCACCATTGACTTGGTTAACTACCAGTTAAGATTCCCTACAGACGATGAGGTGCTTTTTTACCATTTCCTTTGCTAAGTTGAGCCAGACAATTAGCGCCTCATACTCCGCCTCGTTGTTCGATGCCTCGAATTTGAACCGGAGAGCATACTCCAGCTTCACCTCGCTCGGGCTTCCTCACTGGTTGGACGAGCCATCGACATGGAGGATCTAGGGCTCCTCGTCCTAGGTCGGAACTGCTACGATCGGGACCGGTATCGCACTAGTTGATTCCTCCGACGTGCGAGACGGCTCAATCAGTTCAGGGCCCGGTGCGTTGAACGTGCATTCTACTATGAAGTCCGCCAAGACTTGGGCTTTGATCGCTGGTCGTGGCTCAAACCGGATGTCGTACTCCCTAAGCTCAATGGACAACTTCGTCAACCTCCTGGACATCTCGGGCTTAAGTAGGATGTGCCTCAGAGGTCTATCCGTAAGGACGACGATGGTCTAGGCTTGGAAGTATGGGCGTAATTTTCAAGTTACTACCACTAGTGCGTACGCTAGCTTCTCGATGTCGTGGTTTTTGGTCTCTACATCCTGAAGTACCTTACTTACATAGTAGATGGGCCGTTGAACCCAGTCTACCTCTTTGATTAGTACCGAGCTGACTATTTCGTCACTTTCTGAGAGGTATAGCTTCAAAACATCTCCTTCCTCAGGTCGAATTAAAACTAGGGCGATACCTAGATACCTTTTGAGCTTGCCAAACGCGAGCTGACATTCTTTAGTCAATTCGAAAGTCTCATTCTTTTTAATTGCTTTAAAGAAGGGGAGGCATCGACCTGCCGACTTAGACATGAAACGACTTAGGGCTGCTACCCGGCCAGTCAGCCTCTAGACTTCTTTTATTTTCCGTGGTGGTCTCATATCTATAATTGCCTTTACCTTTTTCTGGGTTGGCTTCGATACCACGTCGATTGACTACGTAGCCTAAAAATTTTCCCGAAGTGACTTTGAAGACACATTTATTTGGATTTAATTTCATATTATATTTTCTCAAAATTTGAAAAACAACGTCTAAATCGTTAATTAAAGATTTAGAGAAATGGGTCTTCACGACCATGTCATCAACATAACACCCCACTTTAAAGCCAATCAAAGGCTCAAAAATTTTGTTTACAAGTTGCTAGAAGGTTGCTCCAGCGTTTTTCAAACCAAAGGGCATAACTTTATAGCAGTAGAGCCCTAGTTCGGTTACAAAAGCAATTTTGTCTTGGTCAGTTGTGTCCATCCTAATCTGATTATGATCGGAGTAGGCGTCCATGAAACTCAGCAACTCGTGCCTTGAGGTCGCATCTACCAGGCGGTCAATTCTGGGTAGGGGGACACAATCCTTTGGGCAGGCTCTGTTCAAGTCAGTGTAGTCAACGCACATGTGCCACTTGCCATTGGCTTTCTTCACGAGTACTAGGTTTGTGACCTTGCTCGGGTAATGGACCTCCCTGATGAAGTCTGCAGCGAGGAGCTTCCCGACCTCCTCATCGACTACCCTCTACCGTTCCGAGGCAAGGTTGCGTTTTCTTTGTCAAATTGGCCAAACTAAAGGGTCCACATTCAGTTTGAGAGTTATGACACAAGGGTCAATTCCGGGCATTTGTACTGTGGACTAGAAAAAAAATTCTAAATTGTTGAGTAAAAAACTTACTAGTTGATTTCGGAGTGATTCGCTTACGAGTGCACCGATCTAGAGTCTTTGTCGGTTCGGTCTCGAACACTGGTATGTGGACCGTCTCTTCCATCGGGGTAGATTGCTCCTCGTTGTAATCTGTCGATCGCTCCAATTCGACGTCCTCTGCTAACTTTGCTTTTCCTTTGAGGGCAGCCACATAACACCATCGGGACTCGAGCTGGTCGCCTCATACTCTCCCACTCCGCAATCCGTTGGGAACTTCATCGCAATATAGTAAGTCAACACTACTACGCGCAAAACATGTGTAATAGGCCAACCTATGATTGTGTTGTATGGGGATGGAGTAGTGACCACCAAGAATGTGTGCTTGAATCGGACAATATTTGGCCGCGTGTCCGCCTCCACTGGTACTGTTACATGACCTATTTGCCAAACTTCCTATCCGTTGAACCCTACAAGTGGGGCATCTGCTGGTTTTAGGTCGCTCTGTTGTAATTGCAGCTTGTCAAAGGTGTTTTTGAAGAGGATATCGGCCAAACTACCTGAGTCCACCAAGATCCACCTTACTTCAAAGTCATTGATGACCGTTTTCATGACCAGGGTGTCGTCACGCTTTAGTTCTTCGATCCGAGGTCGCTTGGGTGGGTTCTCTACTTCATGCTTTAGTTCTCAAAATGATGTTTTCCCAGCCGCTATTGTGCACCCCGCTACAATTGATCACCCAGTGATCATATTAATCACCTCGTGAATCGGTCTTTCTTCTGGTAGCGGGCGAGGTGGCTGCTCGTTCTGTCTCCTGATCTCTGGGGCGTCTTTTTTCCGATCTCTCTGTCGGTTCCCCGGTTCCTTTTCCTCATGTAGAATGTACTTTTTCAAGTACCCACGACGGATCAGTTCTTCAATTTCATCATAGGGTTTTCTACAATTTTCTATGTTGTGACCATGGTCTCGATGAAAGTGAAAATAAATGTTCAGGTTCCTAGTCGTTGGGTCTCCACGGAGTCTGGGTGGCCATCTGACGATAGAGGAGTCCTTGATTGCCATTAAGATCTCTCCTCGCTTCGTGTTCAAGGGAGTATAGTTCATCCTTTCCACTGGAGGGTTCCTGGAACGCTGACTCGACCTGTAACTTTGCGAGGGGGATTTGCTCCTTGAGCTCGGAGACTTACTTTTTTTTCTTTTCTTGTTGTTCGTCCCTTCTTCCTCTCTCTTCCTCTTTTCTCCTGGCTGGTTGTCAGTTTTCTGGTTTATCTCCTCTTCAATGCTGATAAACTGATCTGCCAACCGAAGGAACTCAGTGATGTTCTTTGGTTTGTTGGCCACAACGTGCCACTTGAACTCTTTGTGGGTGATGCCTTTGCGCGCTGTAGTGAGACGTACTGCTGGGTCAAGGTCCGGTATCTATAGGCATGTCTCATTGAAGTGTTTGATATAACTGCGAATTGACTCTCCCTCCCTCTGCACCACGTTCAGAAGGCTCTCCTGTGAGTTTGGGCACTTCTTACTAGTGATGAAGTGGGCCATAAAAATATCTGCAAACTGCGCCCAGCTTCTGATGGAACCTGGTGCTAGGTTTCTGTACCAGGTCCGAGCTACTCCTTTGAACGTGGTGGAGAAAGCCACGTACATACAAGCCTCGTCGGCCCCAGCGAGGTACATCTGGGACTGGAATGCATCCATGTGATCATTAGGATCAAAGGACCCATCGTACTTGTCTAGCGATGGGACATTGAAATCTTTCGGCATTGGAGCCGCTAGGAGCTCAGGTGACAGGGAGGAAGGCCGGCTCAAAAGTGCAAGCGTTGTTCTTGTGGCCACCGAGCTCACCTCCTCTCTTTCCCGACCATGATCTGCTTGATGGCTGGGCTTTACTGCTAGATCATTCCTTGCTGATGAATGGCGAGTCTTGCAACGTCGCCGTTGTTGCTTTTTTGGTGGAGAGACATTCGTACTGCCGGCCTCCGTGTTGTTAGGCACTTTGATCTTACTTTGAATAGTAGGGTGAGCTTGTTTAGAGATTCTCCTCGTCGCTTCCTCTTCATCATGTGTTCGATGCTGGCTACTGTGAGGAACCAAGGGGTCTCCCTTGGAGCCCGCACCTCGTACCTCGAGCCGATGCTCCACATGGGAAATCTTTCGGTTGCGCCTCTCGGGCTGGCTGGGTTCGGGCCTATTCCTCGAGTTTTCTCTTCGAGAAGTAGGGGGAGTACGTCGGTCACCTACGACAGGGTTCATCCCGAAGGAGGGACCAATACCTGGGAAGTTCTCTCCCTACGGGGAGGAGACTGGCGGGTGTTCTGGCGCTGGTTGTTTGTCGGCTGGCTTGGTTGAAGTGGTAGGAATTATTGTTGATACTGTTGTTAAAAATAATACTGTTGTAACTGTTGGAACTGATAAATCTGCTGCATTTGAATCTGCATTGTCCGAATGCTCTAGACGAGGTTGTTGAACTAGGAGTGCCCGATCCCAGGGAGAATCATGGAAGGCTTTGAGAATGTGGCGCTCACCTGGGGGAGCGGGACACTCACCTATTGGGTAGTGTGGGGTGCGGACAGTGATGGGACCCCAGATGTGGTCAGAGGAATGGTGAATTGGCCAATTGTCACCAAGGTTCCTTGGGGAGCGACTATCTGGTGCTCTTGCCCCCCAATGATGTTCATATTACCCTTACTGTTGTGGTTGGATGATGCCATTGAGGTTGAGACTGAGTTTGATACTGTAAAAAATTGGGATAACCTTTCGATCATTTCCCATAGACGGCGCCAATTGATGATGTGCGATCTGGAAGCTCCTAGCTGGAGGGTTGCTTGGATGTACTCGAGTGATGAGTTGGAGCAAACTACAAAACAAAGATCAGAGTGACCAGGGTGGATGACCTGGGGAGGTTGCTCCGATGCATAAGTCAGTATTCTGTTGTGGTTGCAAGGTAGAATTTGAGTGTTAGAGAGCTTGGATGCAAGTAATCACGCGTACTTGGACCATGGAGGGATTGATGCCTTTATATAGCTGAGTTATCGCGGGTTTCCTGAAACAGTTCCAAGATCTGCGACCTGAATGGACAAGATTCATTTCTGCTTTAGTCGGGGAGCAACGTATCAGTCAATGAACCTTATTGTCACTGCCCGATCCCGGCGGGGAGAAGATAAGGCTTGCCATTATGTGGTGTGATCCCGTAATATTCAGAGTCTACTGGGAAGCTACTGGAATTGATTATGTGTCACTTCGGTTCCTGAGCCCCGAACTCGATTAGGAGCCGAGGTGGCATTATGCCGAGGTGACTTTATGCCGAGGTGGCCAAACATCCAAACTCCGCATACTGTTGACTAGGCTCCCCTTGTTGAGTTGTCATCCTACATGCAGATCGCATCCACGTGACCTTTATTTACTAGGTCGTGCCAAATTAGCCCTCATTAAGGACGGTTGAGATTCGACCATGTGGCAAGAATGATAGACACCAGTAAGGAAATGCCAAACCCTAACTTAACCCAAGTTAAAATGAAGTTGGGGCGAGCCAAACCCAACTTAAAACCAGGGAGCTAACAGGTAAGAGTAGCTATTGTCTATAAAAGTTTAGGCTGACTTGGCCATTTAGGCTATGGTCCTTTCCTGAAATCAACAAATTGGGCTTATAGGGTTTACTTAAATCATGGGCCTAAGTTAAGGTTTTTAAAATTGAATTGGACAACGAACCGGTATGGGGTTCAGTTTTTTGGTCAAACGATTAATTATTTGAATCGAACAAATGGTCCATTCTAACAAAAAAATTTAAAAAAAAATAAAAATGGCTAAAACCGTTAGATAGTTTGAACGGTTTGATCCTCTACATCTACGGTTTGCCAACCAAATCATAGTTTTTGGCAAAAATAACGATTATAAGGTAAAACTGATTTTTTCGATCCGATTTTGGAAACCATGGCCTAAACTATATATGTCATTAATGGTCTCAGCTAGAGGTCTAAAGGGCTGTTTGGAAGCATTTGAAGTGATTGAACTAAATGACCTATTAGTTTGCTTTTAGTAAGCAAATTTGTGGAGGGGGTTTTGCAATAGGACCATTAAAATCAAAGAAGCATCCTTATATACCAAGAAGTGATGGAGGTGGCCCCATCCTAGCAACCTTTTAATTTTTATTTTTAGGCAATTTCTATTGCTCTGGTAAGGTATGGTACCTTGAAACTTTAACCAATCTACTTGGTTGAATGGTTATCATATCCATTGATTGGTTATTAGTTTTTGGGGGTATCATGGCTTTTTATTGTCATTGTCAATTTGTCAAGGCCAGATTTTTTAGTATTATTTTTTTAAATTTACTATAAGACTCCAAAATAAAAAATCTTGGTAGCTCTGCCCCTCTTCTTTAGGATTTTTTTGGCCTAAGGCTGTAGGGGGTTGTCCAATCTAGAGAATTTCAACTATATTAGACTTAAATTAGGGTTTGGATCCATCAAATTCCGAATCCAATCCGATCCAAATTGCACCCCTATTCTGGCCATCCTTTTTCTAGCAGTTTAGATGGTAAGTTAGCATCAATACCAAATTTTCTGTACCATAGCAATAGCAATCTGCCACGTCATTTAAAAAATCATTTTAATTTTAAAATGAAAAAACAGGCTAGTGTAATAGATTACTTTTGGTTTGAGACAGAAAAGTACAGATCATGCAATATCGTAGGATGGACCTGCTGGGTCTGATATGACCTGCCAAGTGCCAACCATAGGCATTTTCTATGAGACCTCACTCCTATGAAAGCCAAAGCCCCATTACAAAATCCAAAAAAAATATTTTAACGTGTAATTTTTCACTTAAATTTTGACATAGCTCAGCTGCATTCATACACTCAACTTAATTTTTGTTCATATAATCTAGGTGGACTAATGATGGATCTTGTTTTTCTGTTACAAAAGTAATCAATGACTCGGGTCTCAAGCTAAAGTTACTTAGGGCCCGTTTGGTTTGCGATTGGAATTGGAATCAGAATCAGAATTAGAATTCCATGGAATCAGAATTAGAATGGCCTATTTTGTTTGATTTGTTTGCTTTAAATTGGAATTGGAATCGGATTTTGATTTATGCTGTTTTGTTCATTAAAAGGTTGGAATCGGAATCAGCCATAATTTCCAATTTTATCCTTAATAAAAATAAAAAAACAGAAAATGCATGAAAATATCAAAAAATAAAGAGATTGCACAAATTTTGTAAGAAAATGCAGAAATTACAATAATTTTGTAGAAAATTCAGAAAAATGCACGAAAATACTCAAATTTTGCAAAAATTGCAAAAAGATATAGAAAATTTGCAGAAAAAAAATGAAGAAACACCATTGGCAGAAAAAATGCAGAAAATGCATAAAGAAATTCTATTAACAGGTGTCTATTAAATGGGGTCCATCTTGTCTCGTAGTAAGTACTACGTGGTAAGTATCAACTCCAAATGGGGAGAGGAACCGTTGGCTGTACAGGGTCCAATACCACCAGCTCTTTGCAACTACAAATGTAATACAAAGCCATTCAAAGACAGATGGTGTTTCATGCCAGAGATACAGAGAGAGTGTGCGAGTGTGTATGACATTTTGGTTGCATCCTGACTCAAGATAATCAAAAAGCATACACCGGAATGGGAATGGCATTCCTTGGGGTGGGTCGGGAATGGGCATCCCCCCATATGGGGGAATCCCATTCCGCCTAGAATGGGAATGGGAATGGGATTCCTATTCTGTTTAACCAAACATCCAGAATGGGAATGAATCATTCCGATTCCGATTCCAGACTCCTATTCCCTCGAACCAAATAGATCCTTAATTCATCAATTGCACCACCAAAAAAATAAATAAATACTTTGAAACCAGGACTATTTTGATTGCAACCCTATAACTTACCTTTTGTCCAATGATAACAGATGCCCATGGTTTCAATTTTAATCAGAGAACTGCCCACAAAGATGGGCTTGGCTTGTTTTAGGCACATGCATAAGGCTTAAGTTCAAGATGAAATTCTCACATAAGGCTGTGTTTGGTTTGAAGGAAAAACTATGGAGAAGAAAGGAAAGGTAGGGAAACCTTTACTAATCTTGTACAGGTTTCCCTACCTTTTCCTTCAAACCAAACATACCCTAAGTTGATTGGAAAACCAACTCACCCTATGTCTCTTTGTGTTTTATGCACCTGTATAGAGTTTCTTTTTGAGAGATGAGTTGAGTCTTGCCTTCTCTTCTCTCTAATATTTATTCTTCTCTCTATCTTCTTTTTCTTTTTCTTGTTAATTTCTCTTTTCTAAGTGTGTTGGATAAATTTGAGATTAAACATAGGGAGAGTCCTCATCTCTCTCCTCTCAAGTCTCTGTTATCTTGATTCCAAACTTCACCAATATTATATCTGTTCATCTTGACCGCAACAACTATCTTTTATGGTCAGCCCAAGTTCTCTCTGCTCTTCGTGGTCAAAAACTGATTGGATACATTGACAGATCTTTCTCGTGTCCACCAGAGACCTTTGATGATAGCACCATTAATCCAGATTATTCCACATGGCAGGAACAAGACCAACTCATCCTTAGTTGGTTGTTATCTACCCTGACCGAGCCAGTTCCAGCACAGGTGGTAGGATGCATGACGTCTCATGACACTTGGAATTGCCTGAAGGGCTTATTCTCCTCTGCAAGTAAGTCTAGAATACATGATATGAAGTTGGAACTTGCATATCTTAAGAAAGGTGAGCTTTCCATTGGTGATTACATTCAAAAAGTGAAGAGCTTAGTAGATGCCCTTGCTGCATCGAATTACCATATTCTAGACTCTAACATTATTCACTACTTGGTGGGATACCTTCCGAGTATGATACTGTTGTGATATCTATAACAACTCGTTTGGATGAGTTGTCCTTGCCAGATGTGCAAAGTCTTCTTCTCATCTATGAGAAGAGGTTGACTCGACACCATACATCTCTTGATGGTGCTTCGGCTAACATTGCTTATCGAAAGAAGCATAGCCCTCAACCATCTTTTGATAAGGAGCATCAAAAATATCAGTATACACCCAAGCCCTGGTGATAACCCTGCATTTTGATATCTTAAGGGCATTAATTCAGGGGTATTTTTTGTCTTAAAATAGTCAAGATGTGTCATTTTTTCAATTAAATGCAATGTTGTGGCCTATAAGGGTCTATGTGCAAATTCTGGGGAAAACTAAGAAGTTTGCAGATTTTGGGAAGCCGATGTGAAGTCCAGTTGAGAGATGGGTGTTTTTGTGAAAAACTGAAAGCAGGAGGGCACCTCCTAGCTGCTAAACCCAATTTGGCGCCCCTCCTACTGTATTAGCATGCTCCCCATGCCTTAGCAAACCCTAGGGCGCCTTTTAACTCATTCTTTTTACTCTTAACAAACCCTAGCCACCCCTAACTACCAAATCCTCACCTTCCATCCCTTCCAATCTCCACCATCCATTCTAGGGCACTCTCTTTTTAGCATTATAACCCTAGGAGCCACCTAACTTCTAATCTTCACCATTCAGCCTTTAGCCATTAAATTTCAGCCTTACAAAAAATTGGGTGCCTCTCCTTTTCTTCTCAGCCTTAGGATCACCCTAAGGCACCCATATTTTTACTAAAATCCAGTTGCCGCCCCCCTCTTTCTCTCTAATTCCAGTTATATCCACCATTCTCTATAAAAAGGACCACAGAGGCCCTGGAGACGAGGTTGGTCAATTCACCTAGGTAAGAAGGAAGATTGATCTTAAGAAGTTCAAGGGTAGAGGAAGAGGAGGACGCCCAGGCAAGATGAGGGGTTCCTACTTGCAGTTCGCCAAAACCACTACTGTCACCTCTGGATTTGAATCCTCACCTTTAATTTTCAATTTATTTTTCCTTCCTGTAAATTTTACTTTTATTCGATTTAATTTGTACTTTATTTTTTCTTTGTAGATCTGAAATTCGGCTAGGTAAGACGGAAGGCCTAGCTCAAAAAGTTCGAGGATCAACGGCGAGATCTGGAGACTAATACCTCTGATCGAATTGCAGATTTCTTCTTTCTAATTTCTATTGTTTATTTATTGTTGTTATTTATTTTATTTTCAGCAGTGTTCGAACTCCATTTTTATTTAATTCCAATTTAATTAATGAAAGTTTTGCGATTCTGCAATTTCCCTTTGCATTCTTTTACCCGGATTAAGGTTTGTAATAATTTTCCCCTCACTTCCCTGTGGATACAACCCATTCTCACCATTTACTACGTTAGTAGTTGTTTGAGAAACGATAAAAATTATAAATATTTAAACTGATTTTCCAGAGTATTTAACGACACGCTTCCGGACACACCAAGCCCAACAAGCCAATAACGGTCCTAATAATCACTTACATAACAATAAGCATGAAGCGCCTCAATACAACAACAACAAACGACCCAATGGTAATGATACTGCTGTTGTTTGTCAACTCTGTGGCTATCGTGGACATTCGGTAGCCACCTGCCGGTGATACTTGGAACTTATGGGTGCCAAAGGCAAGGCTTTTACTGCATGCTTTTCTCACTCTTAATCAGACAGCAGCTGGTACCCACATTCAGGGGCTACCAACCATCTCACTTCTGATTTAAATAATCTCACTATACACAGTGACTATCATGGTGCGAATCAAATTACTGTGGGTAATGGTGCAGGTCTAGATATATCTCACATTGGTTCTTCATTATTACATACTTCTACTGGTTCCTTTATTTTGAAGAATATCTTACGTGTACTACATATCAGAAAGAATCTTCTTTCAATTAGCCAATTTTGCAAAGATAACAATGCCTCATTTATTTTCACTGTCTCCGGTTTCTCTGTGAAGGACAATGTGACAAGAACACTATTTCAGGAATCGATTAAAGATGGGATTTATCAATTGCAATGTGTCTCGACTTCAAATAACGTAGGTAGAACAGCTCTCCTTGGTGAGCGTACCTCAAAGTTTATTTGGCATCAGTGGCTTGGCCACCCAAGTCATAAGATAACTCTTACATTCTTTCACAGTTTCAACTTCCCGTCTCCGGCACTGATTCTCACTTCTATAGTTCCTGCCCCATGGGAAAGAGCCATAGCTTACCCTTTTTACCCAGCTCCACTATTGTTCATGGACCTTTAGAACTTGTTTACAAATATGAAGTTGCTACTTTGTTTCCTATTTTCAAGAATAATGTTGAGACTCGTTTCAATTGCAAGATTCGCATTCTTCAAACAGATGGTGGTGTTGAATATAAATCTCTTCGCCCTTTTTTTCTTTCATCTGGAATTACACGTCGTCTCTCTTGTCCACATGAGCATGCTCAAAATGGCTCAGTTGAAAGGAAACATCGACATATTGTTGAGACGGGCCTTACACTTATGGCTACAACATCAGTACCTCGGAACCGAAGGTTTGATGCCTTTGAAACAACTGCATTTCTCATAAATAGGTTGCCCACACCAGTTCTTCGTATGAACTTACCTTGGGAGAAATTATACGGCACTAAACCCGATTATTCACTCCTCCGAGTCTTCAGATGTGCCTGTTATCCCCACATTCGCCCTTATAACAAAACCAAATTGGATTTCAGGTCTGTCAAGTGTGTGCACTTGGGCTTCAGCCCGCATCATAAAGGGTACAAATGCCTTGAACC